>NC_053023.1:14833438-15133438 GCF_003073215.2 Triticum urartu
CCTTACCTAGAAATATGACTAGAAGAGGAACTGAATTATTTGTTTGAGGCTCTTTATCTTGATTTTCTTGTTGTTCCAATTTAAGGAGAAGAGGTAAATATTGTGCAGCCGGAGGATCTTCTGCTAGTGCCTCTATTCTTTGCCTTATGAAGTATGACAAAATGTTGCCGCTAACTTTAACCATGGTCACAGGTTCTTTTGAGTCCCAACTCAAACAACCAATATTAACTATTCAGAAGAACAAAAATGTGGTGCAAGCAACAAGAAATCTTCTATTAAATCAAATGAATAGCAAAATAAGCATACTGAATTACTAATTGCTAAATTATAAATAGGCATACTAAATTACTAATCTCGGTGTCATTGTCGAGGCAGTGCGGCGGCTGGATGAAAGCACACGCAGTGAGGCAACCTGCCATGCTGCGCCAGCGGCGAGTGTGGTTGGGGAAAGAGACGTGAAGCACTCGAGGCCCAAGCAGGCTCATGTAGTCATGGGCTTGTGGACTTGTACGCGTACGTGGGTATGGGATGATTACTACCTAGTAAAAAATGGCATTTGGGGGTTTGGGGGAGGGAGGGGGCATGGCCCCCTCAGACTTCTACATAGCTTCGTCGTTGCACGTCCCTTAGGGCAACTCCAACCAGCCCACCCAAATAGACATGATTTTTGTCATTTTTATTCATTTAGATTGTCTGAATGGACGCACGTATCTGTTTTTGGGTTTGGATCGACCGGTGCGCCCAATGCAACCGACACATTAGTCCGTGTGGTCTTAAAAAAAACTAAGTTGGCAAAAATTTAAAACATACAAATAACTTAAACATTAAAATAGCCAACGGTCAACTGCCGGCCAAAGTCCACATAAATATTAATAAAGAACTTTTAAAAATGGTACCTCCCAGCCGACCCAGCCCACAGCCCTAGGCGTGACCCTTGTCGTCATCACGGGTGTGGTCGAATAAGGGTGGCGACTACGCAGCCTATGGGAAGGCCTGCTAGTATGCCGCATGCGTCGCCTCCTCCGCCATCTGCTATGTCGACGGCTCTGATGCGTGGCGCATGCTCCTCCTCCTCGCGCTCCCGCCGCTCCTCCTCCCCCCCCCCCCGTGCCCAGCGTTGCAGCCACTCCTCCTCCTCCTTCTCGTGCTCCAGTTGCATGCGTTGCTCCTCGCCGGCCCGCTCCTCCGCCAGCTCGCGTCCCTTCCACTACTGGAGGTACGCCGCCTCCTGCTCCTCCATCGCGCCCAACATGATGGCCAACGCGCTGACACACTCACGCAAAACGCCAATCCACATGTACCTCTCCGTGTCGGCGGGTGGTGCCGGTGCTGATTCGGGGAGTGGCGAGGGCGGTGGAGGGTAGATGCAGTCCTCCATAGTCGACAGCTGGAGCGCCTCCTCGAAGTCAGGCCAGCGTGCCCTCTTGGCGGTCGGACTCCTTGAGGGCGTTCTGGTACGCCTACTCGAGCGCGACTAGGTATGCCGCCTCGGCCTCCTCGTCCTCCTGCGCCACCACTGGGGCGACGGTGGATTAGCCACACAGATCTGGACGGCGCCGCGGTGGCGCATGTCGTGCTTGGTTGTGAATCACACGTTCCAATTGGGGAAGTCTGGCGCGTATGGCGAGTCGCGGCATGATACGTCTCCATCGTATCTACTTTTCCAAACGCTTTTGCCCTTGTTTTGGACTCTAACTTGCATGATTTGAATGGAACTAACCCGGACTGACGCTGTTTTCAGCAGAATTGCCATGGTGTTATTTTTGTGCAGAAATAAAAGTTCTCGAAATGACCTGAAACTTCACGGAGAATATATTTGGAATATATAAAAAATACTGGCAAAAGAATCAAGGCCAGGGGGCCCACACCCTGTCCACGAGCGTGGGGGGCGCGCCTCCCTGCCTCATGGGCCCCCTAGAGCTCCACCGACCTCAACTCTAACTCCATATATTCACGTTCGGGGGGAAAACAGAGAGAAGGATTCATCGCGTTCTACGATACGAAGCCGCCGCCAAGCCCTAATCTCTCTAGGGAGGGATGATCTGGAGTCCGTTCGGGGCTCCGGAGAGGGGAATCCGTCGTCATTGTCATCACCATCCTTCCTCCATCACCAATTTCATGATGCTCACCGCCGTGCGTGAGTAATTCCATCATAGGCTTGCTGGACGGTGATGGGTTGGATGAGATTTACCATGTAATCGAGTTAGTTTTGTTAGGGTTTGATCCCTAGTATCCACTATGTTCTGAGATTGATGTTGCTATGACTTTGCTATGCTTAATGCTTGTCACTAGGGCCCGAGTGCCATGATTTCAGATCTGAACCTATTATGTTTTCATTAATATATGTGAGTTCTTGATCCTATCTTGCAAGTCTATAGTCACCTATTATGTGTTATGATCCGTTAACCCCGAAGTGACAATAATCGGGATACTTACCGGTGACGACCGTAGTTTGAGGAGTTCATCTATTCACTAAGTGTTAATGCCTTGGTCCGGTACTCTATTAAAAGGAGGCCTTAATATACCTTAGTTTCCAATAGGACCCCGCTGCCACGGGAGGGTAGGACAAAAGATGTCATGCAAGTTCTTTTCCATAAGCACGTATGACTATATTCGGAATACATGCCTACATTACATTGATGAAATGGAGCTAGTTCTGTGTCACCCTATGTTATAACTTTTGCATGAGGAATCGCATCCGGCATAATTCTCCATCACCGATTTAATGCCTACGAGCTTTTCACATACTGATCTTTGCTTAGTTACTTTTCCGTTGCTACTGTTACAATTACTACAAAACTGCTACTGTTACTTTTGCTACTGTTACCGTTACTTCCATACTACTTTGCTACTAAATACTTTGCTGCAGATATTAAGTTATCCAGGTGTGGTTGAATTGACAACTCAACTGCTAATACTTGAGAATATTCTTTGGCTCCCCTTGTGTCGAATCAATAAATTTCGGTTGAATACTCTACCCTCGAAAACTGTTGCGATCCCCTATACTTGTGGGTTATCAAGACTATTTTCTGGCGCTGTTGTCGGGGAGCATTGCTCTATTCTTTGAGTCACTTGGGATTTATATCTGCTGATCACTATGAGGAACTTGAAAGACGAAAGAACTAAGATTTTCCCTCAACTACGAGGGGAGGTAAGGAACTGCTGAGGGAGTCCTGGATTAGGGGGTGTCCGGATGGCCGGAATATACCTTCAGCCAGACTCCAGGACTATGAAGATACAAGATTGAAGAATTCGTCCCGTGTCCGGAAGGGACTTTCCTTGGCGTGGAAGGCAAGCTTGGCGATACGGATATGAAGATCTCCTACCATTGTAACCGACTCTATGTAACCCTAACCCTATCCGGTGTCTATATAAACCGGAGGGTTTTAGTCCGTAGGACAACATACACATCAACAATCATACCATAGGCTAGCTTCTAGGGTTTAGCCTCTCTGATCTCGTGGTAGATCAACTCTTGTAATACCCATACCATCAATGTTAATCAAGCAGGACATAGGGTTTTACCTCCATCAAGAGGGCCCGAACCTGGGTAAAACTTCGTGTCCCCTGCCTCCTGTTACCATCCGGCCTAGACGCATAGTTCGGGACCCCCTACCCGAGATCCGCCGGTTTTGACACCGACATTGGTGCTTTCATTGAGAGTTCCTCTGTGCCGTCGCCGTCAGGCCCGATGGCTCCTACGATCTTCAACAGCGATGCAGTCCAGGGTGAGACCTTCCTCCCCGGACAGATCTTCGTCTTCGGCGGCTTCGCACTGCGGGCCAATTCACTTGGCCATCTGGAGCAGATCAAAAGCTACGCCCCTGGCCATCAGGTCAGATTCGGAAGTTTTAACTACACGGCTGACATCCGTGGGGACTTGATCTTTGACGGATTCGAGCCACTGCCGAGCGCGCCGCACTGTCCCGACGAGCATGATCTAGCTCTGCCGCCAAACAGTGCCCTGGAGGCCGCACCCGCATCGGCTCCGGTCCCTAGTTCGGAGCCAACTGCGCCGATCGAGGATGGGCGGTTGGACGCCACCTCGGGGGCTGCGATCCCAACGGTGATTGAGCCGAACACCAGCCCCGCACTCCACGAGACTCATGACTCCAAGAAGCCGGACTCCCCTCCGGACTCCGAACCCTCCGCGCCCCTTCCAATCGAATCCGATTGGGCGCCGATCATGGATTTTACTGCCACAGACATCTTTCAGCACTCGCCTTTTGGCGATATTCTGAAGACACTAAAGTCTCTCTCTTTATCAGTAGAGCCCAGGCCGGACTACGGTCAGCAAGATCGGGATGCGGACGATGAAGAAATTCAAAGCCCACCCACCACCCACTTTGTTGCCACTGTCGATGATTTAACCGACATGCTCGACTTCGACTCCGAAGACGTCGACGGTATGGACGCCGATGAAGGAGACGAGGAAGAACCAGCGCCTATTGGGCCCTGGGATGCCACCTCGTCATATGACGTATACATGGTGGACGCGCCAAAAGATGACGACAAGGAGCGGAAGGATGCACCGAAGGCTTGTTCCCTCGAAAAGCAGTCAAAGCGACGACGCAAGCGCCGCCCCAAATCCCGCCTCGACAGAAATAGCAATCACACAGACCCAGCGCTGGAGCAGGGCGAACTGCTGCCGGACAACGGTAATCCGGATAATCAAACCAAACAAACAAATCCTATCAAGGATAATGGTCCGGACGACATAACGCCGGACAGACACCCGGAGCAGCAGACTGCCCGTAAAAGGCTTGTTGCCACCGTGGGGAGCCTCAAAAAGCAGAAGCGGAGGCTCAAGGCCGCGCAAAACATGCTCCAGTTCAGATGGACCAAAATACTCAACATTGCAGCAAGGTACGGCGACAATCGTCCCTCCAAGAGCTACCCAAAGCGGAAGCTGCTACCCGAATTCGATGAGGAGGCCTCAGACCCCCCACAACCAAATATCAAAGCAGCCACCTGGTCGGATAGACGACCCCTCTACCACCACAGAACGGCATTCAACGCCGCTCACAATACAACATGCGACCCATGCGAGGGCTCGCACCCAAAGGACGGTGCAACAAGATCCATCTATGGACCACGCAAGCGCGCCCCAGCATACAATGCAACACAACAAGCATCCAAACAACGCGGCACACCCAGCTACAGGGGTGCCGCACACCCCCTATGTTTCACCGATGAAGTGCTGGACCACGAATTCCCAGAGGGATTCAAGCCCGTAAACATAGAGGCATACGACGGAACAACAGACCCTCGGGTCTGGATTGAGGACTATATCCTTCATATACATATGGCTCGTGGGGATGATCTCCATGCCATCAAGTACTTAACTCTCAAACTCAAAGGGCCAGCTCGTCACTGGCTCAAAGGCCTCCCCGAAAGCTCCATTGGAAGTTGGGAAGAGCTCGAAGACGCCTTTCGGGCAAACTTTCAAGGGACTTATGTCCGACCTCTGGATGCGGACGACTTGAGTCACATAACACAACAGCCCGGAGAGTCAGCCCGAAAACTTTGGAATAGGTTTCTTACTAAAAAGAACTAGATTGTCGATTGTCCGGACACCGAAGCCTTAGCGGCTTTCAAGCACAGCGTCCGCGACGAATGGCTCGCCAGACACCTCGGCCAAAATAAGCTGAGAATGATGGCCGCATTAACAAACCTCATGACCCGCTTCTGCGCGGGTGAGGACAGCTGGCTAGCCAGATGCAACACCAGAGACCCCAGTACATCTGAAGTTAGAGATGGAAACGGGAAATCATGGCACAACAGCAATAACAAATGCCGGAATAATGAAGACAACATGAAGGGCACGGCAGTAAATGCCGGATTCAAAGTCCCTCGGCCAAACCAAAAGCCGCCCTCCAAAGGCACCAGAGATGAACTGTCCAGCCTCAACAAAATTCTGGACCAAGTATGTCAGATCCATAGTACCCCTAGCAAACCTGCTAATCATACCCACAGAGAATGTTGGGTCTTCAAGCAGTCCGGCAAGCTTAACGCCATACACAAAGGGGAAGATACACCAAGTGAAGATGAGGACGAGCCTCCCAATCAAGACAAGGGGGAACAAAAGAAATTTCCATCCGACGTCAAAATACTAAACATGTTACACGTGATCAAGAGAAAAAACAATGCGGCACTCCCTGAAAAATGTACCCAGGTGCCCATCACCGCGAAGTCCCGCCACTGGTCGTCTCGACCGATCACCTTCGACCATCGTGATTACGCATCAAGTATCCGGCACGCAGGATGGGCTGCACTGGTATTAGACCCAGTAATTGGCGGATACCACTTCACACGAGTCCTGATGGATGGCGGCAGTAGCCTAAACCTAATATATCAGGATACAATCCGCGGGATGGGGTTAGACCCAACACAAATTCGCCATAGCAATACTACCTTTAAAGGAGTAACGCCAGGCCCAGGGGCTCGTTGTACGGGCTCCCTCCTACTACAAGTTATATTCGGCTCCCCCGATAACTTCCGTCGCGAGCATTTAACTTTTCACATCGCTCCGTTTAAAAGTGGCTATCAAGCACTACTCGGACGCGAAGCTTTCGCTCGCTTTAATGCAATACCACACTACGCCTCCCTAACACTCAAGATGCCCGGTCCACGTGGCATCATTTCAGTGCACGGAAGTATCAAGCGATCTCTGCGCGCCGAAGAGAGTGAGGCTGCCTTCGCAGCCGCACACTAAAGGCGCCCGGACCAGCAAAAGTATCCAATAGGTCGTCAAGACCTCAGACACAACTAACCAAATCCGGCGCCGCTGCTCATATCAAATAAACGGTCACACCCCTATCTTTCAAAAGTACAAGGGGCTCAACGCACGCAGACGAGTGGCGATTTCTTCTTATCTTGAATTATACATGGTTTCTTTAGAAAACTATCCTTTTGCACGACAACCTTTTTACCTAAATTCCTCTCTTTTACAGATAATCATCGTGCTACACCCGTCCAGGATACGGCACAACGGAGACACAGGCGCAGACGTGCAGCAGGGACCCGACCCAAGGATTCTTTTTAGATTAAGACCCTGCGTAAACCTTTTTTACTGTCTCTTGTTGATACATATCCACCGTTGAGAAGGATGCTGACGTCTTGGCATGTGGCCACGCCAGAACAATGCACGTACCTGGACACAAGGGGCTTCTTACAAAGGCCATTCTTCAGGCCCGGTTTATACCACAAAGACCGAATACCTTAGGGAGTATTCGGCGTCGCGAGTTTGGCCCTATATGCATCAGCTCCGAATCATTGTCTTTGGTCAAATGTTGGGTTTGCCCGGCTCCTGTGTTTTGGTACCTTACGTTCCGCTTTACCGGCTAAGGTAGCACCAGGAGAACTACTGCGATTGTGCCCTGGTTCATCCGGACGAGCGCCTCAGTAGAGAAAGCCAAAAACTGACTGTCATGATCTAGCGTGAGACTGGTCAACCACTCGATGACCCATGGGAATGTTAGAATTCCTACGCCTTAACGAAGGGCCGTTTTCCGGCCAGGCATGTCCGCACCCCGAGATCGGGAGAGCGCGGAGCCACCAGGGGCTATCTAGTAGCCCCACTGTCAAACTCCTATGGCTAAGTGAAAGTGTTAAAGCATTATAGTCCGGTTGCCTTGCTCGCTCCGCTATCACCTCCTTAATAGGACCAAGACATTGGGTTAAGTGTGAATGCGTGTTTTTGCGAGCACCTCCGCATTATATGCGTGGGGGTTGAAGCCGACGACCGCAATCTTTCAGGTTATACACATGTATACAAAAACGGCCGCCCAGGAGGCATCATACTACTTTCAGGCAAAAGTATAAAAATAGCCTTATAAACATTTATAAAAGCATCTCGCTTACAATGAGATTACATATCACTCAAACATAATATTTTTTGAGCACTGGGCCTCTACCAAACGGGCACCCTCAAGAACTTCTTCAAAGTAGTGCTCTTTCGGCCTATGGCCGAATCCCGCGCTGCAACATTGGTAGCATCCATCTCCGCCCAGTATGCCTTGACATGGGCAAAGGCCATCCGTGCGCCCTCTATGCACGCCAACCTCTTCATCGCATCAATGCGCGATACCACATCAAGTAACTGCTACACCAAGCTGAAATAGCTGTTCGGTTTTGATCCTTCCGGCCATAACTGATCCACAACAGACCTCATGGAGAGTCCGGACAACCTATTTAGTTCGGCCCATTCAGCTAATTGGTCAGTCAATGACAGCGGACGCTCGGGAGAATGGAATTATCTCCAAAACAGCTGATCTACTTCACGGTTCGTCTGACCCTAGAAGTACTTAGCCGCATCAGCAGCGCTCGCCGCCAAATCCATATACACATCCTCCGAACTCCACAGCTGATCCAGAGGGGCATACCGTGGATCTCCGAACCTCCTCTGCAACATAAAGGATTTCCCAGCTACAATATCCCTGGCTTCCCGCAGCTCCTCCTACTTTGCCCTCATAGCAGAGCGGTGGTCTTTTCTCATCGCAGCAGCCTTCTCAAGGTCCAATGCCTTCGCCTGGTTTTCCTTTTCAAGAACCCGACAACGGTCGGCGGCGGCTTTTAATTCTTTGGCCATCTCGTCTCGGCTCTCGCCATGTGCGGCCTTCTCGGCTTGCAACTCTTCGGCCGCCTTCAAAGCAGCCGCATTACCCAACCTCGCATGTTCCTTGGCTCGGGCAAGTTCTGCCCGCAAGGCTTCAACAGTGGCAGCTCCATCTGCAGTCACGACATAAGGAAGATGCTGGCATCATACTGCTCTTCCTATTGTGGCGTTTATCAGATAATGACACTTACCCTGTGCCTCGTCAAGCCTTTTGTTAACAAGCTCGATGTCGGCGTCCGCCGCATCCAACTGCCGTTCTAAATGGGCAAACTCGCTAGTCCGGCTAGCCACCGGAGCTACCATCACCTGCACATAGAGGCAGTATGGTTATTACCTGGGAATATGATCCTCTGTTCGTCGTCGTTTCTGACGACAACCAGAGTCTCAGGGGCTACTATCTACACAGGGCACACCTAGTATGTGCAGGACTATCATACATTCTTTTACGTACCTCAAAGCATGTCAGTAGACTCATAAAAGCTTCATGCAATCCGCTTTCGGCAGACGATATTCTCTCCATCACCGTACTCATCAGCACACGGTGTTCATCTGAGATGGCCGCTCGCCCCACCAACTCCCTCAGAACACCCGATCGCACACTAGACGGTGTCGGACTCTTTTGTCTGCTCTCTTCGGGAGCCGGACATTGGGAGCTTCGGGGGTCAATGGGATTATCTTCTGGCCTCACTGGACTCGGAGAGACCCTCCGCGACGACACTTCAGGGTCGCCCGCTTCCGGAGCGGAGGAGTCCGGAGGAGGCGTTTCGCTCTCCATCATCTCTGGAAGATCCCCCGAAGACGAGCTCATTTGAGAGGGGCTATGGCCCGAACTGCAAAAATATATGCGGTGGTTATCTTCTCAAAAGAAAAAGATGGCATATCTGTACTATTAAAGTATTTCGAGTCACTTACGACTCGCGGGAGAATTGATCCCCCTGCGGACTTTGTGCGGCAACAGCGCCCCCAAGGCAGGACCCTCTGTGGGAGACTTTTTCTCCCGTTTGGAAGCTTCGGCTTCCGAATCCCCGGGCGCAGTCCTTTTCCTTTTCAGGTCGTCTTCCTTCATGGATACGCTCGCTCCCTCGGTTAGAATGGGCAGCGTTGGGGGCCCGTGTCCGCCCGCACTATCCTCCACAGTATCTTCCTTCAAGGGCTCCGGGCAAGGTGCGGTCTAGAGCATCTTTTCCAATACCGGGTTTTCCAAACCCTCAGGGAGGGGGGCCGAACACCGAATCAACTTCGCCTTTGTTAGCTAGTCCTGGTCAAAAAGCAAACTCTTAAAAAAATAACTTCGTAACAAATGAGAGATAGTATGTTCGGCTGGAGGATACCTTACCTGTTCGGTGGCGCGGTTACTACTCACGCCCACATCCTCAGTGATTTTCGGACACTCCACGTGAGGTCCAAAGAATGACTTGTACATCTCCTCGTGCGTCAGGCCGAGAAAATCTTGAATGACACGTGGTCCCTCGGGATTGAACTCCCATAGGCGAAGAGGCCGGCGTTTGCAAGGCTGGACTTGACGAACCAGCATAACTTGTATTACCGCAACCAAGCTGAAATCTCCATTGAAGAGATCTCGAATGTGGCTTTCCAGTATGGGCACGTCCTTGGCCGGCCCCCAGCTCAGACCTCTACTGATCCATGACATCAGTTGTGGTGGAGGGCCTGAGCGGAAAACAGGGGCGGCCGCCCACTTGGCACTTCTAGGAGCCGTGATATAGAACCACTCCCATTGCCACAATTCAGGCACCTCTGGGATGGAACCTTTGGGCCACGGGGCTCCCGTCATCCTGCGTATTGAGGCACCTCCATACGCTGCATGTTGCCCTTCGATCATCTTCAGCTTCACTTCAAAGGACTTGAGCCAGAGGCCAAAGTGAGGGGTAACCCGGAGGAAGGCCTCGCACACGACAATAAATGTCGTGATATGAAGAAAGGAGTCCGGAGCTAGATCATGGAAGTCTAGCCCGTAGTAAAACATCAAACCCCTGACAAAAGGATCCAGAGCAAGGCCTAGACCTCGGAGGAAGTGGGAGACGAACACGACGTTCTCGTTGGGTTCGGGGGTGGGAACGGCCTGCCCTCGAGGAGGCAGCCGATGCAAAATCTTGGCGGTCAGATATCTGGCCTCCCTCAACTTTTTGATGTCCTCTTCCGTGACGGAGGAAGGCACCCATTGGCCTTGAAAGCTAGATCCGGACATGACTGAAGGTTCGGAGCACTTGACCTGAACTTTGGGCGTTTGAGCTCAAGGTGGGGGAAGGATTTGATTGAGCACGGGAGGGAAAAATAAAAGCCTTGTCCCCTTTATAAAGAGGGTGAATATCAAGCGTCCTCTCCGTGTCCGTTTGGACTTGCCTATAATCTAGGAGTCCTAGAAGCGGTTGGGTTACCCACGCCCGTATTGATGAGAATCCCGGAATAAGGGGACACGATCTCTGCTTTAACAAGACGTGCCAAGGAAACCGCCTCGCATAACGCGCTGAGATGGGACAGTAAAATGGTTCGAATAAAAGCTTGGCCGTGGTGTGATGTCACACTACGGAGTGCGTCAACAGATTAGATTTGTGTAAATATTATTCTCTCTATGGCGATATGTGGAAACTTATTTTGCAGAGCCGGACACTACCTTTGTGTTCAAAATCTTCTATGAAGTACTTGGAGGAGGAACTCTCCTTGCAATGCCGAAGACAATTTGCACGCCGGACTCGTCGTCATTGAAGCCTGGTTCAGGGGCTACTGAGGGAGTCCTGGATTAGGGGGTGTCCGGATGGCCGGACTATACCTTCAGCCGGACTCCAGGACTATGAAGATACAAGATTGAAGACTTCGTCCCGTGTCCGGAAGGGACTTTCCTTGGCGTGGAAGGCAAGCTTGGCGATACGGATATGAAGATCTCCTACCATTGTAACTGACTCTATGTAACCCTAACCCTATCCGGTGTCTATATAAACCGGAGGGTTTTAGTCCCTAGGACAACATACACATCAACAATCATATCATAGGCTAGCTTCTAGGGTTTAGCCTCTCTGATCTCGTGGTAGATCAACTCTTGTAATACCCATACCATCAATATTAATCAAGCAGGACGTAGGGTTTTACCTCCATCAAGAGGGCCCGAACTTGGGTAAAACTTCGTGTCCCCTGCCTCCTGTTACCATCCGGCCTAGACGCACAGTTCGGGACCCCCTACCCGAGATCCGCCGGTTTTGACACCGACAACGCACAGTTCGGGATTTCAACAGGGAGGACGACACCACCCGCGACGGCCGTAAGGGGCCGGATTCGGCTGCGGCTCTAATAAAGACCCTGTCCGCTTTGTACAAGGGAGAAGAGGAGGATTTTCTCCGCGTCGACCCAAAGGGTGGATTTTCCATGTACAATCCTCCAGGCTGGGTGAGTGATCACATTTTCCCATCCGTTTTATATCCCCATTGTTAAATATTTAATCTTAGTGATTTCGACGCAGGAACTGCGCCAGGCTGTTAAAGAAATGAACAGCCCTCCTCCACAACCCGAGGACCCAGGACGGTCCCTCGACCCGGACTTGCAAGAGGATCTGGAGCTTTCGGTGGATCTGATTGATGGAGTGTTCCATCAATTGAGCAAGGACAACGCCCTGGTGGCCATTACGGCCGATTATCCAGGGCTAATCCCGGCCTCCCAGAAACGGGAGGCCGAACCTGCGGCGACAAGCCAACGAGGGGCCGCAGGGCCCCGTGGGCAAAAAAGAGGTGCATTCCGGACCGGGGCGTCAGCGCAAAGGTATGGCGCATCCCCTTATCCCAGGTGTCGTACCTTCAGGGCATATTAACACTTGAGCTCTCTTCAGGACAAAGAGACCTTGCCGAACTATATTCGGAGAGACCGCCAATCGCGCCTCCACCAGCCAGGCTCCAAAGCCTGCCCCGAACACAAGGTGCGCACCGGACGCTCCTCCGACGGAGGATGGGGACAGGTTGTCTGACACCAACTCTGAGGTGGAGAGTGCCATGAAGCACAGGCGTCGCCAGACAATTCTTCGCGATGCGTGTTTCTCCCAAGAGGCGTTAGATGCCTTTAAGTCGGGAGATGCGCACCTCCGTGCCGCTCAAAATGGTCTAACCATAGCCACGGAGCAATATGTAAAAGACATACGGGTAAGAAAATTTTGGTAATTATATACCAGTAGCCCCCGAGACTTGAAACAGTTAAGATAACTGATTTAAGGATCATTTTATGAAGGTTCTTACAGAAAAGAATTCCCTACTGTCCAAGGAGCTGGAAGAGTGCAAAGCCCAACTTGAGGCCGCACTAGCCGCGGCAGGGGAGCCTAAGGAGGCCCCCTCTAGTAATATACACTTTGAAAGATAAGTATTTTGCGAAGCACGGCTTTGGTGTGAATCTGACAAATGAAATTGCAGATGGCGCCGGATTAGATCCGGAAAGGCAACACCTCCTACGCCAGCTAAAGGCTGGTGAGAGGGTGCTGTTAAAGGTGATGGGGAGAAGAACGATCTCCGATATGCCAACACCAAGCTGGGCGTCGAGCTAAAAGATGTTCGTGCCCAGCTTTCAGACTCCGTGAAGGAGAATCAGCGGCTTCGGCGCGGCATATTTAGTAAGTGCTTGAACAAACCTTTTGAAAGAAAGTTCGGCGAGGAAGCCGACTAACAGAGCAATGTCTGTAGGTGTGCTGGCAGGTCGTCCTGCAGAGGAGATGCCCGGTTCTACGAGTGACCTTCTTCCCAAGCTCTGGCAACTGCTCGATCGAGTTCGGCAGGCGATGCGAGGCGTCGCCCAGGCCCTGTGGCCATCCGTCTCCATGCCCGAAGGTCTTGGAGAGCTTGCGGAGAAGCTAAAAGGAGCACGGCGGCGCTTCCGATTGTGGAAGATATCAGCCTGCCGTCAAGGCGCTAGGTAGGCCTGGGCCATGATGAAGACGCGGTATGCAAAGGCTGACCCCAACCACATGGCCGAGGTCGGTCCTATAGGGCCCGATGGGAAGGAGATCCCTGTAAGCTTAGTATACGGCCAAGTAGAGTTGGCCGCAAAGTATTCCCAGCAGGACTGTAAATTAGACAGCCTGTTAGATGGTATTGAAGAGGAATACGATCAGTCAAAATGACTATGTAATGTAATTGACATTTATGATGCCTTCTAGCCGGATTGTAGATCGTTTGTCATGGCCGACCTTTTCGCTTCAGCCTCGGGACCTGACGGTCCGGAGTGTGTCCGAATTCCCATGCGGTTATATAAGAACCGGGGAATGCATGGAGACCAGGCGTAGGGGTCCTTAGTGCGTGAACAGACAAGTGCCCGACTAGTTATGTTATATTACATGGTTAGTAAGAAATATCTTCCAGGGAGAATAGCTCCGTTAGGGGTTCCTTTCCCTAGGAGGCATGCCCTAAAGTGCATGTCCATGCTGCGAAAAGAAACGCAGGAAAAACATCTGGGTGCATATAGATATAAATAAAAAAGATCAACTTTAATTCACCGACCGAATATTCCCTTAAGAACGCTAGCTTTCGGCTTCACCCAGTCTGAGGTACACGTCCGGCTGACCCGGCAGTAACAATTGCAGAGGTGCTCCCTTTACCACCTAGACGAACAATCAGGAACGTAGGGGTAAGCACAGGAGCCAGGCAACCTAGCTTGGCCAAAACTTAAGTCATGTTGATGCATATAATGGTGAATAAAAGGTACATGCGGAAGTGTGACACATGTGTTGGGCATGAATCCCGTATGAATAAGCTTCTGTTTAAAGAAGCCCCCAAGTTTAATGAGCGCGGATGGCGCATCACTTTATGAGCCTTTAAGGGCTATAAGAGAAAGAGGGAAGAAGAAGAGAAATGCAAGACAGAAAATATATAAAAAATTGACAGAGGAAGTAGACGAACATAGAGTCCGGCGCTAGGCGTAGAATCTTCGGAGACGGGCTGCATTCCATGGGTTCGGCTCGAGTCGGTTATCCGATGCATCTCGCAGGCGGTACGCTCCACCAGTCAGGACTTGGTCAATTATGAAGGGACCTTCCCACTTGGGCTTGAGTTTGTCCTTTTTCTTGTCCGGTAGTCGTAGAACTAATTCGCCAACGTTGTAATTTTTGGCCCGTGCTTCTCTGCTTTGGTATCTTCGAGCCTGCTATTGATAGAATGCGGAACGGGCTTTTGCCACGTCACGCTCCTCCTCCAATGCGTCTAAGTTGTCCTTCCGATCGAGCTCAGCTTCTCTTTCTTCGTACATGCGCACTCGAGGTGAGTCATGAATTATGTCGCAGGGCAAAACTGCCTCTGCGACGTACACCATAAAGAATGGTGTGCATCCGGTGGTGCGATTCGACGTGGTCCGCAGCCCCCAGAGTACGGAGTCGAGCTCCTCTACCCAGTGCGTGTTAGATTCCTTGAGGGACCGCACTAATCTGGGTTTAATGCCGCTCATGATAAGACCATTTGCACGTTTGACCTGGCCGTTAGTTTGTGGGTGATAGACGGAAGCATAGTCGAGCTTGATACCCATGTTTTTGCACTAGAGTTTTACCTCGTCGGCCGTGAAGTTCTTGCCATTGTTAGTGATGATGTTGTGGGGGACGCCGTAACGGTGTACGACCCCGGATATGAAGTCTATCACCGGTCCGGATTCGGCCGTCTTAATAGGCTTGGCTTCTATCCATTTGGTGAATTTATCCACCATGACCAGTAAATATTTTTGCTTGTGGGTTCCGCCTTTAAGGGGTCCAACCATGTCAAGCCCCCAGACCACGAAGGGCCAAGTAATGGGGATAGTTCGGAGGGCGGTGGGTGGCATATGACTTTGGTTTGCAAAGAGCTGGCAACCGGTGCATCGTTGGACTAAGTCCTGAGCGTCTGCCTGGGCCGTCGGCCAATAAAAGCCTGTACGGAAGGCCTTGCTTACAAGGAACTGAGCTGCAGCATGATGACCGCCCAGTCTGGCGTGAATTTCAGCCAGGAGGTTCCGCCCCTCCTCTTCGGAGATGCACCTTTGAAAGACTCCGGTAGTGCTTTTCTTATAAAGCTCTCCCTTGTGGACTCTGTAGGCTTTGGATCGCCGCACTATGCAGCGTGCCTCGTTTTGGTCCTCGGGAAGTTCCTGCCTAGTGAGGTAGGCGAGGAATGGTTTTGTCCACGGGGCGATGACGGCCATTATTACATGGGCTGAAGGTGTTATTTCATTGGCAGAGCCTCCGATTGTGTCAGAATGTTCGGTGTCGGGTAGTGCGGTTGGGTCTGGGGTGTTATTGTTCGGCTCCTCTTCCCATACTACGGATGGCTTGAACAACCTTTCCAAAAAGATGTTGGGGGGGACTACATCGCGTTTTGCGCCGATGCGTGCCAGGACATCCGCCGCCTGATTATTTTCCCGGGCTATATGGTGAAATTCAAGCCCCTCGAACCGAGCTGACATTTTTAGGACGGCGCTGCGGTAAGCTGCCATTTTTGGATCCTTGGCATTGAAGTCTCCATTTATTTGGGATATTGCGAGGTTCGAGTCCCCGCGCACCTGTAGGCGTTGAATGCCCATGGATACTGCCATCCGGAGACCATGTAAAAGGGCCTCATATTCGGCTGCGTTATTGGAGTCCGTGTACATAATCTGGAGTACGTATTGAACTGTGTCTCCTGTGGGGGACGTCAAAATGACGCCAGCTCCCAGTCCGGCCAACATCTTGGAGCCGTCGAAATGCATGATCCAATTTGAATATGTGCCGTACTCTTTAGGGAGTTCGGCCTCCGTCCATTCTGCGACGAAGTCGGCCAAGACTTGCGACTTGATGGCTCGCCGAGGCTTATAAGTTATGTCGAACGGGAGGAGCTCAATGGCCCATTTTGCAATCTGGCTAGTTGCGTCACGGTTGTTTATGATATCGTTAAGTGGTACTTCCGACGCTACTGTTATTGAACACTCTTGAAAGTAGTGTCGTAGCTTCTGGGATGCCATGAATACCGCGTACGCGATCTTTTGATAATGCGGGTACCGTGATTTGCAAGGAGTGAGGACAGTGGACACATAATAGACCGGCTTTTGAAGGAGGGATCTGTGTCCGTCCTCTTCTCGTTCGACGACGGGCACTGCGCTTACAACCTGATGTGTTGCTGCAATGTATAATAGTATTGGTTCGCCAATATTTGGCGCGGCCAGGGCTGGGTTTGTTGCAAGTATGGCTTTTATCTCCTCGAGTCCGGCCGTGGCTGCATTCGTCCATTCGAAGTGTTCGGTGCGCCGAAGGAGGCGGTAAAGGGGTAGGGCCTTTTCTCCCAAGCGGGAGATAAAGCGGCCTAGAGCCGCCACGCATCCGGTTAACTTTTGTATTTGTTTGAGGTCCTTTGGGATATCCAGTTGTGACAGAGCTCGGATCTTGGCTGGATTTGCTTCGATTCCTCTACCGGATACAATGAAGCCCAAGAGCTTTCCGGCTGGAACGCCGAAAACACATTTTTCCGGGTTAAGCTTGATGTCGTATGTTCGGAGGTTATCAAATGTGAGCCTCAAGTCGTCTACTAGAGATTCGACATGTCTTGTTTTGACGACCACATCATCTACATATGCCTCCACTGTTTTGCCGATCTGGCTAGCCAGACATGTCTGAATCATGCGCTGATATGTTGCGCCGGCGTTTTTGAGCCCGAAGGGCATTGTGTTGAAGCAGAATGGGCCGTATGGTGTGATAAATGCCATTGCAGATTGGTCAGATTCTGCCATCTTGATTTGATGGTAGCCTGAATATGCGTCGAGGAAACACAACGGATCGTGTCCTGCGGTAGCATCGATAATTTGATCGATGCGGGGGACGGGGAAGGGATCCTTTGGGCAAGCCTTGTTAAGGTCTTTAAAATCAACGCACGGGCGCCAGGATTTGTCCTTCTTTGGTACCATCACCAGGTTTGCTAGCCAGTCTGGATGTTTTATGTCTCTGATGAATCCGGCCTCCAATAGCTTTGCTAGCTCCTCTCCCATAGCCTGTCTCTTAGGTTCGGGAGAAACGCCGAAGAGCCGGTTTGACAGGTTTGAATCCTGTTTGGATATTTAAGCTGTGCTTGGCCAGCCTGCGCGGGATTCCTGGCATGTCTGAAGGGTGCCAGGCGAAAATGTCCCAGTTTTCTCGTAGGAACTCTCACAGTGCGGCGTCTATATCAGGGTTTAACTGTGCCCTGATGGAAGCTGTTTTATTTGGGTCCGTTGGATGGACTTGGAATTTGACTATTTCGTCCGCCGGTTTAAAGGAGGTGGACTTGGATCTTTTGTCGAGTACCACATCGTCCCTATTCACCGTAGAGCGCAACGCAGTCAGTTCCTTAGCCGCTAGGGCTTCGGATAGTGCCTCGAGGGCTAGTGCGGCTGTCTTGTTTTCGGTGCGGAGTGCTATGTCTGGATCACTAGCGAGAGTGATGATTCCGTTAGGCCCGGGCATTTTGAGCTTCATGTACCCGTAATGGGGTATTGCTTGGAAGATTGTAAACGCTTCCCCCCTAGCAGAGCATGATAACCGCTGCTGAACGGAGCCACATGGAACGTGATCTCTTCAGACCTGTAATTATCCGGCGTGCCGAACACCACATCTAGTGTGATTTTTCCTGTACAGCGCGCTTCCCGACTGGGGATTATTCCTCTAAAGGTTGTGCTGCTTCGCTTAATGCGGTTCTAGTCTATTTCCATTTTTTGAAGAGTTTCCTCGTAAATGAGGTTCAATCCGCTGCCGCCGTCCATGAGTACCTTGGTAGGCCAAAAGCCGTCCACTATTGGGCTGAGGACCAATGCGGCTGGTGCTCGGGCTGTTCGGAATCTAGGTTCATCACTGGCGTTAAAGGTAATAGCCGTCTCACTCCATGGGTTTATTGTTGCTACTTGATAGACTTCGGCAAGGCTGCGGAGTGTCCTTTTTCGCATATTATTTGATGCGAAAGTCTCGAAGACTGTTAATACCGTATGGGTGTCTCTAGGGTGGCTTTCTATGGCCTCCGGAATTAGGAGGTTTTCGCCAATTTTGGCCACCTGCCGGAGTATCCAACATGCTCTAAGGCTGTGAGTTGGTGTGGCGTCCTCTGTACTGTGAATTTTACAGGGTCCGTTAAGCCATCCTTCCAGTACGGTTCCATGCCCTATAGAGAGTTTTTGCTTTTTGGTATCTGACCTGGGTGTCTGGTTATGCTGCACCCTTCTATTTCGGACTGGGTTTATATTTAGGGCCGGATTGTCCCAAAATTTTATTTTGATTTTCTAGGCGCTTTCCATAGCACAATACTTTCGTACAATGGACGCCAAGTCAGCGAAGCATGTGATATCATGGCGACTTATGGCGTTGAGTATTCCCTTGTCCGTGCAATTATTGCAGAAGATTAAGATTGCCTCTTCCTCGCGGCAGTCCCTTAGCCTGTTCTTAACCAGGAGGAATCTAGCCCAGTAATGATGTACTGTTTCGTCGGGCTCTTGCCTGATTTTGGATAGATCGCATATGTTGGGGTGGGTGGGTGGAGTTAAATCCGAAGCCTCACCCCGTCTGTGGCTCAGAGGCCGAGGAATTTCTCAACTCGGAAATTTGGATCCCTGGGTGTTGTCCAATGAATCCAGCCCGTCGCCTGACTCTAAGTTCAGGTCTTGAGTGATATCCTCCCCTCCGCGGGTATCCAGCTTGGACAGATCGGGAATCCGGACGTAGTGAGTCCTTAAGATAGACGAAGGGTCGCCGCACTGTCCTTCTACCACGGCAACATGATGGGTAACTTGGGGAGAGTTAATCTCTCTCAGATCGGTTTTAGGCCCAATCTGGTCGTAATCCGTAGCGACTCCCAGGGCGGCGAAGCGATCCAAGAGCTCGTTTATGGAGGAAAGCTCCATTGGATCTAACTGCTCCGCGAGTTCCGAACTGACATGAAGATTGTTTTCGATGGCTCGAGAGGTCATCGTCGGCGTAGAAGCCAAACAGGCGGTCATAAGAAAACCACCTAGCCGGAGGGTTTGGACGACAACCAAAGCTCCCTTAGCAACGGTGCCGTCTTTAAAGACGGGGCGAGGCATCATTCCTGATGGCGACGACACAGAGGAACTCTCACTGAAAGCACCAATGTCGGTGTCAAAACCGGCGGATCTCGGGTAGGGGGTCCCGAACTGTGCGTCTAGGCCGGATGGTAACAGGAGGCAGGGGACACGAAGTTTTACCCAGGTTCGGGCCCTCTCGATGGAGGTAAAACCCTACGTCCTGCTTGATCAATATTGATGGTATGGGTATTACAAGAGTTGATCTACCACGAGATCAGAGAGGCTAAACCCTAGAAGCTAGCCTATGGTATGATTGTTGATGTGTATGTTGTCCTACGGACTAAAACCCTCCGGTTTATATAGGCACCGGATAGGGTTAGGGTTACATAGAGTCGGTTACAATGGTAGGAGATCTTCATATCCGTATCGCCAAGCTTGCCTTCCACGCCAAGGAAAAGTCCCTTCCGGACACGGGACGGAGTCTTCAATCTTGTATCTTCATAGTCCTGGAGTCTGGCTGAAGGTATAGTCCGGCCATCCGGACACCCCCTAATCCAGGACTCCCTTAGTTATGTCATGGATGAAGAAAGTGCTAGAGACTTTCTTGCTTGCAATGATAGATATGATCTTAAGAAATTATTAGCTAAGATGAAAGAAAAATCTTTGAATGCTAGAATGAAATATGACCCTGCTTTTGCTACTTCACCTATTTGTATTCCGATAAGGATTATGATTTCTCTATTGATCCTGAGATAATTACTTTGGTTGAATCTGATCCTTTTTATGGCTATGAATCTGAAACTGTTGTGGCACATCTTACTAAATTAAATGATATAGCCACCCTATTCACTAATGATGAGAAAACTCGTTACTACTATATCCTTAAGTTATTTCCGTTCTCATTAAAGGGTGATGCTAAAACATGGTTTAATTCTCTTGATCCTGGTTGTGTGCGTGGTCCCCAAGATATGATTTATTACTTCTCTGCTGAATATTTCCTCGCTCATAAGAAACAAGCTGCTTTAAGGGAAATATATATATATATATATATATTTGTGCAAATTGAAGAAGAGAATCTCCCACAAGCTTGGGGGAGGCTTCTCCAGTTACTTAATGCTTTGCCTGATCATCCTCTCAAGAAAAATGAAACACTTGATATCTTTATAATGGACTAACCGATGCTTCTAGAGACCACCTGGATAGTTGTGTTGGCTGTGTTTTCAGGGAAAGAACTGTTGATCAAGCTGAATTGCTATTGAATAATATGTTGACTAATGAAAATAATTGGACACTTCCTGAACCAACTCCTAAGCCAACTCCGAAGAAAAGGGGTATTCTATTTCTCAGTCCTGAAGATATGCAAGAGTCAAAGAAATCTATGAAAGAAAAAGGTATTAAAGCTGAAGATGTTAAGAATTTACCACCTATTGAAGAAATACATGGTCTTGATAACCCGACACAGGTAGTAAAGGTAAATTCTCTCTATAGATTTGATGAAGGTGATATTACTTGTAATAAGTCTGCTAGCCAATGCTTAGATGAGTTTGATAATTTTATTGTTAAACAAGAGAACTTCAATGCTTATGTTGGTAGACTATTGAAACACAATGCTTATATGATTGAACACTTGAGTGATTATATGTCTAGAGTTAAAGGTGAACTTAAACTCATTAGTAAACATGCTTCTATGGTTACCACTCAAGTAGAACAAGTGCTTAAAGCTCAAAATGATTTGCTCAATGAATTAAATAATAAGAAGAATGATAATGCTATTAGATTTGTGACTAGAGGGGGTAAAATGACTCAGGAACCTTTGTATCCTGAAGGCCATCCCAAGAGAATTGTGCAAGATTCTCAGAGAACTAATGTTGATGCACCTAGTCCTTCTAAAAAGAAGAAAAAGAAAAATGATAGGACTTTGCATGCTTCTAGTGAACCTGTTGTAGACACACCTGAGAATCCCAATGATATTTCTATTTCTGATGCTGAAACACAATCAAGTGATGAACATGAACCTAGTGATAATGTTAATGATGATGTTCATGTTGATGCTCAACCTAGCAATAACAATTATGTAGAAATTGAACCTGCTGTTGATCTTGATAACCCACAATCAAAGAATCAACGTTGATAAGAGAGACTTCATTGCTAGGAAGCACGGTAAAGAAAGAGAACCATGGGTTCAGAAACCCATGCCTTTTCCTCCCAAACCATCCAAGAAAAAGGATGATGAGGATTTTGAGCGCTTTGCTAAAATGATTAGACCTATATTTTTGCGTATGCGTTTGACTGATATGCTTAAAATGAACCCTTATGCTAAGTATATGAAAGATATTGTTACTAATAAAAGAAAGATACCGGAAGCTGAAATTTCCACCATGCTTACTAATTATACTTTTAAAGGTGGAATACCAAAGAAACTTGGAGATCTAGGAGTACCAACTATACCATGCTGCATTAAAAGAGACTATGTTAAAACTGCTTTATGTGATCTTGGAGCTGGTGTTAGTGTTATGCCTCTCTCTTTATATCGTAGACTTGATTTGAATAAGTTGACACCTACTGAAATATCTTTGCAAATGGCCGATAAATCAACTGCTATACCTGTCGGTATTTGTGAGGATGTGCCTGTTGTGGTTGCAACCATTACTATTTTAACAGACTTTGTTATTCTTGATATTCCCGAGGACGATAGTATGTCGATTATCCTTGGTAGACCCTTTTTGAAAACTACAGGGGCTGTTATTGATTGCAACAAAGGCTATGTCACTTTTCATGTTAATGGTAATGAGAATATGGTACACTTTCTGAGGAAACAACCTCAAGTCCACAGTATCAATTCTATTGGAAAAATTTCAACTATTACTATTGGAGGTTTTGAATTTCCTCTTCCTACTGTCAGGAAGAAATATGATATTCTTATTGTTGGGGACATGCATATCCCTGTTGAGGTAACCTAGTGTTATTCGAAAATTCTCCGGTTTCATGCGATTCAGAATGAGTTTGTTAACAAGACTTGATCAACCTTGTTAGTGGATTTCTTTTGATGAGCATGAGATGGATGAAGTTAGAAAGCACAACTCTTTGTACCCTCCTTTTACTTTCTGTCATTTAGATTAAATAAAGCAAAAATAGTATTTTCTGTCTATTTTCTGAATTATCCTTGCAATAAAAAATACCCCGGAAATAAAAGTTCTCCAAATACCCTGAAATTGAAATATGATTTTTTTTCTAGAATATTTGGCACTGAGAACACATCAGGGGGAGCAAGCACCTGGCCACGAGGGTCCAGGGCGCTCCCACCCCACTGGGCACGCCCCCTTGCCTCGTGGGCCCCTGGTGGCCCCCTCCACTTATTCCAGCACCCACACACTTCATCTTCCTCCAGAAAAAATCACCAACCAGCTCAAACCCGTGTTCTTGCTCGTTTTGCTGCGATTTTCGATCTCCTTGCTCAAAGCTCCACTCACAAAACTGCTTTGGGGGATTGTTCTTCGGTGTGTGACTCCTCTAATGGTCCAATTAGTTTTTGTTCTAGTGCTTTATTCATTGCAAAATTTTGCTGCCTAGGTGACCCTGTTCTTGAGCTTGCATGTCAGATTTATATGGTCCCAAGTAGTTATAATGCATGATATAGTCTCTAGGCACTTGTGGGAGTAGTTGCTATCAATTTTGTTGAGTTTGGTTCACTTTTATTTTGAGTTATTAAAAATTTCAGAAATTTTCAGAAAATGATGAAGATATTATTGAGGGGCTCTTCGAGCCGAAGCTCGAAGGATAAGCAAAGTAAAGAGGATAAGAAGCCCAAATATAATCTCCCTCTCACCGCGGAGGTTCGGTCGTGTGAATGGCCTTGTGATGAGTTCTTGAGAGCAGCTGGGATTCATGATGATTTTTATTATTTGGTTGAGAATGCATGCCTCACCGACTTCCTCCACGACCAGCTCGATCAATATCTCCTACTCACTAATATTTTTGTGCAAAATTTTCATTTCCATGCTAGGAGATCACCACCTTCGGTGGATTTTTATTTATATGATGAGTACAAGGAGATGTCACTTTATGACTTTTGTGGGGTTTGCAAGTTGCCCTTTGAAGGCAGCATGAGGAACCACATCAGAACGATGTGGAAGGGTTTATTGATATGATCGCTGTAGGGGAGATGAGGAAGGTTTCCGATGCAAGAATTACTAGCATACACTTTCCTGTTCTACGTTACTTTGCAATATTTGCTAGTAGATGCTTAACTGGTCGCGAGAACTGTGGAAATCTTAGTGCCCCTGATATCGTTATTCCGTGCCATGCTTTGTTTCGTGATACCACTTTTAGTTTAGGCGCTATTGTTGCTAAGCGGTTAAATCTGAACCGTACGAAGGGTCCCATCTTTGGAGGTATCTTTGCTTCGCGTCTTGCTAAGTATTTTGAGATACCTATTAGACACTATGAGAAAGAGGAAAAGTTGTTGCCTCCTATTTTTCTAGACTATAAGAGTATGGTAGCACATGATTTTATTGTTAAGAATAAGAAGAAGATGCTTAACTATAGACTAATATTTGAGAAAAATTACTTTGAGACTATTACCTTGCCTGTTCCTTCTTTGTTCAGCATATCTTCAGGCATGTACCTTGTTCTGCCGGAGGCCATTCATGCCTACCGGAGCCTAACACCAACTCCAGAGCCCGAGCTGGAGCCACCACTTGATCCTCACCGTCGGTCTGTTTATCAGTGGGATCCGGAGGATATCGCTAACCAGTGGCACCCCGAGGACCCTCCTCAGTACACCGGAGAGAGTAACTTTGATCCTTGGGCATAGACCAACTTAGGAAAAAAGCCTAATCTTGGGGGAGTACGTATTTCTCACCGACATTACATTCATGTTCACACACTCATTCTAGTTGTCGGTGCTCATACTTTTTCTTTGTAATATCCATGCTAGTTTATTTTCTTTTTCTCGCTTTCTTCTTGTGTGTTTGAATAACCTTGAGAAAAACCAAAAAAAATTAGTTGTAGCTTCTAGCTAGTTTACTTTCCATGCTTGCAGTAGTAATAATTAAAAGAAAACCCAAAAAGATTTATCGTTCTTCTTTTGCTTGTTGGGAGCTTTCCCGTGTAAATAGTTTTATTTTATTTGTTTTCTTTGGGGGTCGATAGGAGAAGACCATGACTAAAATGTTGAAGTGGTTCTTATATGCATCATTGTTGATTTAACAAAGAGCCCATGTTACCTTGTATTCTCCTTTGTATCAAATGCTTGCAGATTCCAACTTAGTCCAATGCACGTGCACTATTATTATTATCAACTGTTCGGTCATGCGAGTGAAAGGCAATAATGACGATATATGATGGACTGATTGATATGAGAAAAGCTGGTATGAACTCGACCTCTCTTGTTTTTGTAAATATGATTAGCTCATCGTTCCTGATTTGGCCTATTATGAATGAAACATGTTTGCAATGACAATTAGAGATTATAGTTGCTTATGCCATGCTTAATTAGCTAGGAGTTTATAATGGTTTGCCTTGCGTGCCAACATGCTATTAAAATGGTTGTGATGTGGTATGATAGGGTGGTATCCTCCTTTGAATGATTCGAGTGACTTGACTTGGCACATGTTCACGCATGTAGTTGAAACAAAATCAACATAGCCTCCACGATATTTATGTTCATGGTGGATTATATCCTACTCATGCTTGCACTCAATATTTATTAATTTTAATGCATGTTCATTACTGTTGTCGCTCTCTAGTTGGTCGCTTCCTAGTTTTTTTCTAGCCTTCACTTGTACTAAGTGGGAATACTGCTTGTGCATCCACTTCCATAAACCCCAAATTTATTCCATATGAGTCCACTATACCTTCCTATATGCGGTATCTACCTACCGTTTCAAGTAATTTGTATGTGCCAAACTCTAAACCTTCAAATGAAATTCTGTTTTGTATGCTCGAATAGCTCATGTATCAACTAGGGTTGTCTGTATCTCCCATCCTAGGCGGGTTATTCTCAAGAGGAGTGGACTCCGCTCCTCACTCATGAGAAAATGGTTGGTCACCGGGATGCCCAATCCCATGCTCAAACCAAATCAAATTAATTGTAAACAAAACTCCCCCAGGACTGTTGTTAGTTGGAAGCACCCATTGTTTCGGGCGAGCCATGGATTGATGCTTGTTGGTGGTGGGGGAGTATAAACTTTACCATTCTGCTTGGGAACCGCCTATAATGTGTGTAGGATGGAAGATATCGAGATCTCTCGGTTGTTATGTTGACAATGAAAGTATGCCGCTCAAAATATTATTTATCTCTATTTCAAAATAGAGCTCTGCCACCTCTACAAATACCTGCTTCCCTCTGCAAAGGGCCTATCTATTTACTTTTATGTTGAGTCATGACCCCCTTATTAAAAAGCACCAGTTGGAGAGCATCGCTGTCATTTGCATCCATTACTATTAATTTATATTGAGTATGACTATGACTGGATCTCTTTTACCATGAATTACAATGTTTAGTCAGTCCTTGATCTTCAGAGGTGCTCTGCATTTATGTTTTGCGGTCTCAGAAAGGGCTAGCGAGATACCATCTTGTTATATCATATTGTGATTGTTTTGAGAAAGTGTTGTCATCCGAGGTTTATTATTATTGCTCGCTAGTTGATTATGCCATTGTTATGAGTAAACATGAGACCTAAGTGTTATTGTGAATATGGTTAGTTCATAATTTTTGCTGAAAACTAGAATGCTGGCTTTACATATTTACAACAAGAAGAGCAAATAGAGTTTGTAAAAGTTTTTCTTTATCACTTTCAGCTTGTCAACTGAATTGCTTGAGGAAAAGCAAAGGTTTAAGCTTGGGGAAGTTGATACATCTCCATCGTATCTACTTTTCCAAACACTTTTGCTCTTGTTTTGGACTCTAACTTGCATGATTTGAATGGAACTAACCCGGACTGACGCTGTTTTCAGCAGAATTGCCATGGTGTTATTTTTGTGTAGAAATAAAAGTTCTCGGAATGACCTGAAACTTCACGGAGAATATTTTTGGATTATATAAAAAATATTGATGAAAGAATCAAGGCCACAGGGCCCACACCCCGTCCACGAGGGTGGGGGCGCGCCTACCCCCTGGGCGCGCCCCCTGCCTCGTGGGCCCCCTGGAGCTCCACCGACCTCAAATCCAACTCCATATATTGACGTTCAGGGAGAAAAAAATCAGAGAGAAGGATGCATCACGTTTTACGATACGGAGCTGCCGCCAAGCCCTAATCTCTCTCGGGAGGGCTGATTTGGAGTCCGTTTGGGGCTCCGGAGAGGGGAATCTGTCGCCGTCGTCATCATCAACCTTCCTCCATCACCAATTTCATGATGCTCACCGCCGCGCGTGAGTAATTCCATCGTAGGCTTGCTGGACGGTGATGGCTTGGATGAGATTTACCATGTAATCGAGTTAGTTTTGTTAGGGTTTGATCCCTAGTATCCACTATATTCTGAGATTGATGTTGCTATGACTTTGCTATGCTTAATGCTTGTCACTAGGGCTTGAGTGCCATGATTTTAGATCTAAACCTATTATGTTTTCATGAATATATGTGAGTTCTTGATCCTATCTTGCAAGTCTATAGTCACCTATTATGTGTTATGATCCGTTAACCCCGAAGTGACAATAATCGGGATACTTACCGGTGACGACCGTAGTTTGAGGAGTTCATGTATTCACTAAGTGTTAATGCTTTGGTCCGGTTCTCTATTAAAATGAGGCCTTAATATCCCTTAGTTTCTAATAGGACCCCGCTGCCACGGGAGGGTAGGACAAAAGATGTCATGCAAGTTCTTTTCCATAAGCATGTATGACTATATTCGGAATACATGCCTACATTACATTGGTGAACTGGAGCTAGTTCTGTGTCACCCTATGTTATAACTTTTGCATGAGGAATCGCATCCAGCATAATTCTCCATCACTGATCTAATGCCTACGAGCTTTTCATATATTGATCTTTGCTTAGTTACTTTTCCGTTGCTACTGTTACAATTACTACAAAACTGCTACTGTTACTTTTGCTACTGTTACCGTTACTTCCATACTATTTTGCTACTAAATACTTTGCTGCAGATATTAAGCTATCCAGGTGTTGTTGAATTGACAACTCAACTGCTAATACTTGAGAATATTCTTTGGCTTCCCTTGTGTTGAATCAATAAATTTGGGTTGAATACTCTACCCTCAAAAACTGTTGCGATCCCCTATACTTGTGGGTTATCTCGACACTACTCAGGCATGAGGAGAGCCCGTCGCTGGCAGATCTTCTATGCGCACGTCCGCTCGAACTGCGGCACAACAAACACCGGAATGAGGTGCGGGTCGAGGTGCCAGTCTTGTAGGAGGTTCACATCGTGCCATAATGGTGACACACATAATTCCTAGTGGTATGCAGTCCCGTGCACAGGAAATGTAGAGCCAGACCCACGGCCGAAGTGCCCTCCCTGCCCGCGGCACCAAACCAAAAGCATCCGGCGCCGATGCTCGGGATGAGCCCACGCCAGCGTCGAACCTGCACTTCCCCTTCCCCTTGTTGAAGAACCCCATGGCGGATGCGTGGGCTAGGGTTTTCTGTCGCAGGCGAGCGAGCAAGGGTGGCTAGATGTGGATGGAAGTGGGAGGAGAAGTGGACGCCCTCCTCCCCTGCCCCTCGCTTGCATTTAAACAGACGAGGACTCCGGACGCTTCCATCCACTCCATGCGAGTCCAAGTTAGATGGACGCATTAAACCATGTGGGGTAACTGGGCGGCGGACAAATGGGTCCGAGGCAGACATCGAGTGGACGCCCAGCGCGTCAGACTTGTGCCCCTGTGGACGCAAATTTGGATCGACAATGCATTCACACGGATAGCAAGCGGACCAGATATGGAAACGCGCTGGCGTTTTTGTCCATTTCCACCTAAACAGAAACGCGCGTACGGAATACGCCCGCCCGTTTGGAGTTGCCCTTTTATCCTCTACTCCCTCTTCCTAATATAAGATTTTTTAACCTTTCCTTGATACGTATGTATGTGGACACATTTTAGTGTGTACGTTCACTTGTTTTAGTATATATGTAATTAATATTTTAATATAGCTAAAAGGTCTTATATCAAAAAAAAGAGGGAGTATAATAAAGTCGGACGTCGCCAAGTGATAAAACGGAACGTAACAAATCAAACCGAGCAATGTTCGTCAAGCACCTGTGAAAGTCAAAATTATCGTAGCGAGCGAGAGAGCTCACACATGCACTTAGAGCAACTCTAGTAGACCCCGCATCCCGCCCCGGTCCGTAAAATAACCGCCAAATTACGGGTCGGACAGAAAAACCTGCCTGATCAGACCCCGCATCCTGCCCTGACCCACAAGTATTTTTGCGGGGTGCGGCAAAACTTCTCCCCCAACCTCTAGTTTCATGGGCCGGGAGGCCGACCCGAGCTCAGTCCCTATCCGCAACGAGATTTGGCGGGAGGGACATTTCCGCGCGACCTTTCCCGCTCCCCCACCCTCCGCCACCATTGCCCCGCCACCGCACGCTTCGGTGCATCCTCCCCGGCCATCCCTCGCCACCATGGACGACTCCCTGCTGTCCCCCGTCACCGTCGAGGTCGCGCACGCTCCTTCCCCTCGGGCGGATCTCATCGCCGGCCATGTTGGCCCCGCCGTCATCGCCCAAGCTAACGCCGCGCCTGCCCGCAAGCGGCAAGGCAACATGGTCGTGCAACAGGGCGGGAATCCGTCTGCCCCGCCGCGAAGGCCCGCGCTCCGGGCACCAACGCCGCAGCGCGATCCCGTCTGGCGCCAGAGAAGGTCGGCAAGGTCGCCGGCGTAAAGCGGAAAACGATTCCGGCTATAAAGAAGCCGCCTCCTTCATCCTCTCACTCCATCCCAAAAAGAAGTGCCCCGGCGATGCCGTTCAACGGTGTTGCTCCCCCCGCAAGCGAGGTGTTTGAAGAAATGGCCGGAAGGTATGCGTCTTCGGTCATGGCGATTTCCTTTCATTTTCGCCATTTTTTGCGATAGCTCGTCACTTGTTATCGTTCACTATAGCGGTGGTTCGAACAATGCAACTGCCGAGTTCGTAAACTTGTTGGACAACAACGCCGTTGACATTGATCAAGCCCCGTTCGCCGCATTCGACTACAATGAAATGGAGGGCGGCGTGGACGATCATGGTTATGAGGAAGAGTTGGAGGAGATCGAAGCGGAAGCGTATGAGCAATCGCAAACAAGAATTGGGAAAAGCCAAAGATCGAAGAACTACACGATCTTGGAAGATCAAGCTTTGATCAAAGCATGGAGTGCGGTGTCTCTTGATGCATGCACGGGTACTTCTCAAACCGCCAAGAGATATTGGCAAAGGATCGAAGATCAATACTTCCGCATTATGGCAAAGCATCCCAATAGGACTCCACGCAAATTTCGGTCCCTTCAAGGGCGTTGGGAGAATATCAAGCCTATGTGTAGCCGTTGGGCGGCTTGCTTGGAGCAAGTACGCAATGCACCTCCAAGTAGAACCGTGGAATCCGACTATGTGAGTTTGTTTTGCCTTTGTTCAAGTTGTGCATCATCATATTTGCATCATATGAAATGTTGCATCATTTCACTTTGTTCACATTGTGTAGGACAAAATTGCCCAACATAGATACAAAGACATGGAAGTTTCGAAAGGCAAATTCTTCAAACTAGAGCATTGTTTGGAATTGCTCGAAAAGTGCGACAAGTGGAAGTTGATTGATAAAGAATCCCCACGGAAGAGAGGTTCACTTACAAACATGGAGGAAGATGAGGATGAGGATGGCTCAAGAAACTTGAACAAGCCCGATGGCGACAAGAAGACTAGGGAGAGAGCATGAAGCGTCGAGTTTGAGGGAGAAAATTGATGTCATGGTGCAATCAAATGAGTTAAAGTTGTTGAAGTCGTTGGAGATCAAGAAGGAGTTGGCTGAGAAGAAGGCAAAGCGGATGTACGAAAAATGGCAATTGCTCAAGGAAGAGGGGCTGCGCAAAGCGGCCATTGAGAAGACAAGAGCACGTGCCGCTGAAAACAAAGCCATGTCCAAGCTGCTCGCGAAGAGAATAAGATCATGACAATGAACCGCAATGATATGGACGACCTCACCAAAAAATGGCATGATATGGCAAGGAGAGAAATCTTGAAGAGGAGAATGGTTGCGTCGGCCAGTGCGTGTTACAGTCCCGGAGATGTTTTCTCTGCTCCATATGGTGCCAATGTCGATGATTTCGGTGAGGGAGTTGGAACAGTCGCCGGAGGTGGATACGGTGGTGGTGACGAACTTCAAGATGGTCTCGATGGCGCGGAGTGAAAATCGACGAAGATGTTGCCGGATCGTGGTCGTCACTTTTGCAAGACCCTTTTTTGTGTTTGTTCTACTAAACTGAAGTTTTTATTTGCGCGTAAACTGTTTTATGTTGTTTGAATTTGAAGTAATTTGTGGGAACCTATGTCAAATTTGAGAATTGGGTGTTTTCTGTTTGCGGGTCGACGTGGCAGTATCCGAGCAGACCCCGCAAAAAACCGACCCGTAAAAAGGTATATTCGGCGAATATCCTTTTATACGGGTCCGTTTGAGAGTCTGCATCTGTGTCCGTCTGAGCCAGCTCGCAAAAGCCGTTTTCCATGACTTACAAACGCGTTTTGCGGGCCGGTCAGATGCGACGTCTGCTAAGTTGCTCTCACGCACGTACGTACGTCTGTCCTTCCGTGGATTTCCCTCGCTCGATTCACCGGTGTTGTATAATCAGCTTTTTTTTTCAGGGGAGTGTCGCGTAATCAGCTAGTACTAGCAAAGTCTCTCTATATACTATTTTCATAGAGAGGAAAAGTTCTCTTGAAGAAATGGCGCTCCTTTTTCTGTCAAACAGAGTGCTCGTCGAACCTTTCATCGTTCGAGCATCATTTCTGGTGAATCGTATTAATCGTCCCATCTTTTATTGATTTATCAAATAAATTTATATTTCGATACAATAAAATTATATTTCCTTTGGTAATAAACCAACAAAGTGATTAAAAAAATCCTAAAATACATTTACGTAGGTATATCACCAACAGGGAATTCGGTAAATATCTATTTAAAAAATCACACTTATATTATCAAGTAAATCATGGTATAACGCACTAGAATATTTAAGTCTCCTTGCAATGTGAGGACAATTATTAGTTTAATAAGAAATACAATAGCCTACAAAATCTGTCACGAATACAAAGGTTTATCATCCAACACGCCCAAGTATTACAATTATAGTAAGAGCAAGTATAGCAAAGTCATCATAAAATCACTATAATAATGAACCATTTAGCGTTCGAGGCTTGAAAAAATGCGTCTAACGGAGTCATCATACAAAGCTTGACCAACACTATTTGAAGGCTAGAGGATGCTGATAAGGTGCAGACTCCAAACACCGTGCACACAGGAGAAAAGTTCAGCCCGTTTCTTTCTAATACATGCTTCTAAAAATATATGATTTCTAGTACAAACTTTTTTAATGAAATAAATATTCTAAGTTTACATATATGAACTGATTTTAAATAACATATTTTTAAAATCTATCAAAAAATGGGATACAATCGTTTTTCCTCAGGACCGAAAAACACACCACATGGTTTTTTCTTTCACCTTCGACGGTCTTTATTATTCAGAGCCTCTTTGATTCGCAGAAATCTAAAAACAGGGGAATAGAAAAATATATGAAGGGAATGTCATGTCAATCTCAATTCTACAGGATTTTTGGTTGTTTTATTGCATATAAAAAACAAAGGATTCTTTCACACAAATTTCAATGGATGCTAGAAATCTTTATGATCAGATTATCTATGAATATTATTTGAGTCTTCTCATGCATGATTAAGATAGCTTTGTGTTTCTCTCTGATCTATTGATTTGGTTTGGCCAACTAGATTGATTTTTCTTGCAATGGGAGAGGTGCTTTGTAGTGGGTTCAATCTTACGGTGTCCTCACCCAGTGACAAAAGGGGCAGCGAGACACATATTTGTATTGTTGCCACTAAGGATAAAAAGATGATTTTTTTTTTACCATATTGATTGGATCTATCGCTCTACATCATGTCATCTTGCTTAAGGCGTTACTCCGTTCTTGTTAACTTAATACACTAGATGCATGCTGCATAGTGGTCGATGTGTGGAGTAATAGTAGTAGATGCAGCAGGAGTCGGTCTACTTGTCATAGACGTGATGCCTATGTTCATGATCATTGCCTTGGATATCATCATAACTATGCACTTTTCTATTAATTGCTCAACAATAATTTGTTTACCCACCGTATGGGTTCTTTGAAGAGAGAAAACTCTAGTAAAACCTATGGCCCCCGGGTCTACCTTTTATCATATTATTTTTAGATCTATAAAATCAAAACCCCAAAAATACCTTGTTGTAATTTATTTACTTTTATTTTATTTCACACTTTTATTTATCTTTTACATCTACCACTATCAGATCTCATCCTTGCAAGTAACCATGAAGGGATTGACAACCCCTTTATCTGGATTGATACCTTGGTTCTTAACTGAGAGAAGTACTTATCTCTACTTTGCTGCATCACCCTTTCCTCTTCAAGGAAAAAATCAACGCAAGCTCAAGAAGTAGCGGAAGCTCCCCCATAAAATTGGCTCTAGAAGCTACATTGCAACTTATCACTGTATGGGAAGCACTCCAGCTTTGTACATCCAAATTGCTATATCTTTTCATATCCTGCAGCAACAATGTTCATCATATCCTGTTTGATTTACTAGTGTAATGAGAAAAACCAGAAACCTACACCTGTTCAATATTTTGAAACAACCCACACCAGAAAGAAGGATGGGGTGATGAGTGAGACTGCAACAATATCAAGTGTTCTGCAATTTCTGGATTTCATATTGTAATGTGCCACCCAAAATATTATGTTTGTAACACCGTGCCAACAACACATCTACCATATTGCAGAAGAAAATGAAAGACAAGCAATGCGCAACTCCACCAGAAGGTGAAGAGTAAAAAACAGATGCGCAGATTGTTGCAAAGGTTTTCAAGGGCGTTTCCATGCATTTCACGTCCCTTGCCAGCATGGGAGAGTCATCTACCTCCAGGCAGAAGACAACCTCTCATGAATGCATTGGAGAGTTTGAAGAGAGGCTTGCAACTCAGGCGCTAGCTGCGATATCAGCAACTGATAGCTATTAAGAAGAGCTGAATGCAAGAATGACAACACATCAACAGAAAATTGAAGAGATGAAAACAAAGAGCCAGGTACCTGTTCAAGAGCTCACCAAAGCTCGATTTCCCTCGCTCGATTCACCGGTGTTGTGTAATCAACTTTTTTTTTCACGGGAGTGTGGCACAATGAGCTAGTACTACCAAAGTCTCTCTATATACTATTTTCATAAAGAGGAAAAGTTCTCTTGAAGAAGTGGCATTCCTTTTTCTGTCAAATGGAGTGCTCGTCGAACCTTTCATCGTTCGAGCATCATTTCTGGTGAATCGTATTAATCGTCCTATCTTTTATTGATTTATCAAAAAAATCCCTACAAAAAAATATATTTCATTTTGTAATAAACCAACAAAGTGATTACAAAAAAAATTCCTAAAATGCATTTACGTAGGTATATCACCAACAGGGAATTCGGTAAATATTTATTTACAGAATCACACTTATATTGTCAAGTAAATCACGGTATAACGTATTATAATATTTAAGTCCCCTTGCAACACAAGGACAATTATTAGTTTAATAAGAAATACAATAGCCTACAAAATCTGTCACGAATACAAAGGTTTATCATCCAACACGCCCAAGTATTACAATTATAGTAAGAGCAAGTATAGCAAAGTCATCATAAAATCACTATAATAATGAACCATTTAGCGTTCGAGGCTTGAAAAAAATGCATCTAATGGAGTCGTCATACAAAGCTTGACCTACACTATTTGAAGGCTAGAAGATGCTGATAAGGCGCAGACTCCGAACACCGCGCACACTGGAGAAAAGTTCAGCCCGTTTCTTTCTAATACATGCTTCTAAAAATATATGATTTCTAGTACGATCATTTTCGATGCAATAAATGGTTTAATTTTACATATATGACCTGATTATAAATAACATATTTTTAAAATCTACCAAAAAATGGGATACAATCGTTTTTCCTTAGGACTGAAAAACACATCACATGGTTTTTTCTTTGAGCTTCGACGGTCTTTATTATTCAGAGCCTCTTTGATTCACGGAAATCTAAACATAGGGGAATAGAAAAATATATGATTGGAATGCCATGTCAATCTCAATTCTACAGTATTTTTGGTTGTCTTATTGCATATAAAAAACAAAGGATTCTTGCACACAAATTTCAATGGATGCTAGAAATCCTATGAGATGCAGTAAAAAAAAATCTAAACATGAACAATTTTTAAGTATAAAAACATCCTAAACCTGAACAATCCTATGGTGAAAACCAAATGATTCTTTCAAAGATGTTTGAAAGGATTCTTTAAAAGACGTTTCAAATTTGAGATTCATGAACCATTTTATAAGTACAAAAAACAAATTCATGATATCCCAAGCATTTTTTCCGAAGATGTTCTGTATTACAGAAAATGCCATGGATTTAAAAAATGTTCATAAGTTTCAAAAAGCATGCACGAATTTGGAAAATGTTTCTAAATTTATGAGGGAAACGAAGGTACAGTTTGTGAACCACATTGATAATCCCTGCGCAAATGGGCCGGCGCACTGGCGTTCGCCTGACGCGATGTTCTCTATGGCAAATGGGCGGCAAACTGTCGAGAAAAGGACCATAGCGGAGCCTGTTGGATCAGGCCAGTACGGGTCTGTCGTGATTGTTTCGTTCGCTGCTGTTCTATCGTTAGTTTTTTTTTCTTCTTCCATGTTTTGGTTTCCGGTTTTTGACTTGTTTTATTCTGGTTTTTTGTTTTCTGTTTTTGGTTCCTTTTTGGTTTTTGTTCATTGTTTTCATGTATTATAAATAATGTTCACCCTATTGCAAAAATGTTCGTCATATATTAAAAAAAATTCACTGTGTATTACAAAAGAGTTCACCGCATATTAAAAAAATGTTCAATGTATCTATATCTATCTATATCTATACCTACTATTAAAGGGAATAGGTATTCTTGGTTTGGTTTAGTCCTTTTTGTTTGGTTTGAGTGCACGCTAAGCGATCTGGGCCAGGTACTTGTATGTTGATAGGCCTTTTATGGGCTTTTATGGAGACCGCGAATAATAATTAGGTCAAAATAAATCAATATTGTTGGAATTGATCACAGGAATTTCAATCTGAATGTTTTATGTAACAACCAACGACATATACATCATTCACATTTGCTAATCCCAACTCGTTCTAAATATATGAGTGGCAGCCCTCGTGTTTAGGGCGAGCTAATTAAAGGAAGGACTTGAGGTAAAAAATATAACATAATTTAAAAAGATTTGTAGGCTTTAATGTGTTGCTACTAAATTAGAAAAGGAATAATTTGATTCTCGACTAAAACGGGTAAGGACGTCATGGTAACTAAAGGAAGAATTTTACTTAAATGGAATCGATGGAAGATTATGCCCGGCAAAAAAAAATATAACACAGCTAAATTGCATTGTATTTTTTTATGTTCATTTTATAGAAGGATGCTATGAGACATTATGCTTGAACAAAACATCATTTTCTCCCGTTGCAACACACGGGCATATGTGCTAGTACCTACTCCCTTCGTTCCAAATTACTCGTCACAGAAATGAATGTATCTAGAAACTAAAATACATCTAGATACATCCATACCTGCGACAAGTAATTCGGAACGGAGGAAGTACCTACTAAAAAAAGGACTAATGCTTCTTCCTTCCACTTTTTGGTCCGTCAGTGAAATTTTTCGTTCGTCCATCGTTGTAAATTTTCTGGGAAAGAAGTATAGTTTTCACCCTCAAATCCATTCCAATGTCTCCATAATCCCCCAAAGTCAATTTTGGTCTGATTTAAACCCTAAAAATGTCAATACCAGTTTAATCTAGCCCTGAGCGGTTATTGTCACGTTAGGAGTGGTTTTGCATCTTATTTGGTGATCCGGCACTAATTTGTCGCTGACGTGGCGTAATGACGTGGCACCAGGTCGCTGAAATAAGTGGGGCTCTATTATCCTCGCTTCTTTTTCGTCTTCGTAGGCAGCGAGGAAATCACAAGGGCCGCATCGCCGCCATTCACACCTGCTGCAATTGCATCGCCGCCGTTGCCGTCGTAGCCATTGCTCCTGTCGTCGTCTTCGCACGGGATAGAGCTCAGCTCGCGCAGCTGCGCGTTCGCCCCCAAGCATCGTGCCCCATGCCGCCGCCGCCGCCGGCGACGCCTCTTCCTCGTCGCTCTCGCCTTCTCCCCCTCGACCTCCTCTCCCACGCTCGGCTCCATCCCCGTGCACATCCGCCCGCCGTCCACCCCGCAACCCCACGGCCAAGCCCCCAAACGAACGTCACCGCCAGCTCAATCGTGGAACCCCTTAGTACCCGTTCCGCCACAGCAATCTTTCCCATCCGACGACGACGAACCATCCTCCAATGCGGCGGGGATGCACAAGTCCCAGCCTCCGCACTCCGACAAGCTGAAGCCCGGATATGTGCACTAGGCATCCACTAACCTCTGCTTGCTTCTCTGTTCTGCCTGTTGGTGGTTCTGAATCTGAATGTCTGAATTTTATTGGCTGCCATTGTGTTCTGTAGCAAGAAGTGAGATGATTTAGCTCTACCTGAAAAACTCGGCAACCCAGGTGTTTTCTTGTTGTTCTTATGTGAGCTTTTTTTCTTGGAATGCTGATTGCAATGCAATGTGAGGGTGTGGACTGTAGGTTCTATATGTGACATGATGTCCTGCTCGGTGGCTTGGGCGACATGGTGAATCATCTGAAAAAAGGGAGGATGCAATTGGAGGAATCTCACATCCAACCTGAGGCTCACATGGTGAAGGTAGCCACGCGGAGATGGGCATGATGTTGTTTGTGAATGAGATGTAATTGAAGCACACAACAGTAGTAGAAGACTTGTAGAGAAAATTAGCAAGATTTAGAAATGAGTTGACCTGCTGTAATTCACATGAGTAGTGCTTCATGCTGAGAATTTATCAGGAAATGTTTGTATGGTGTTCACAAGATTGAATTTTTCTGAAATTTTATTTGGTGATCAGAATTAGCAAACTTTTGACTGTGAGTTGTTGGTCCTGTGGCATCTCTACTGTTTATTTACATGATCAAAAGAAGCTATTCATCTCTAACAAACATCTTTTTAATGATAGCAAATGGACAGTACCAAACATCATGTATTGGACAGTACACCATGGTAAATTTCAGAGTACATAAGGACCACACAAACATAATTCAGAGACCATGAACATAAATCATAACATTTGACAGCAACAAAATGAGCAAATAAAAATCAAATCTCAGGTCCTTTCTTGCTCTCCAAGGCCTTCTTGTATGCCGCCAGGTTGAAAACACAATGTTGAGGAACATTGGGCTGTGAGCTTCTAGTTCCTTCATGTGTGGATTTTGTCTGAGTGCTTGCTGGTTGTGAACGACCAACATGTGTGGACTTCCTCTGATTGCTTGCTGTTGGTTTCTGCTTTGAGCCTGACCTTGACCTTGGCTTAGGAATTTTTAAACTTGGCATTGGTGTATTACTAGGAAATGAAGTTTGAGCATATTCAGTCATTTTCCTTGCATTTGCTGCTAGCACGGTTTCCTATGGAAAATAGATATTGTAGTTCGTGAAATATGAGATATGTGGCTATATAAATCAGAAGTAAGGGTAAATTAGTTAAAAATAGCTACATGAAACATACCTTTGCTTTCTTAGCATTTTCTGCTTCCATTGCATCTTTGTCTTGTTTCCTTTTCTTTGCCGCATGTCTCACAATGTGTGAATTGCCGTTGTGCTTGCCAGCCTCATTTTTTTTGCATCCTTTCATGTTGTGACCTGTCCTATGGCATGAACTGCATGTTATTGTCCCACCTATCTTCCTCATCTTATTTCCCTTTGATGCCTTTGGTGCTTCTCCTTCCTCTCTTCTTCTCTCTGTTTTTGGCCTGCCTGGCAAGCTAATGTACCCTGGAGGTGCAGGTTTAACTTGATCTGATGTCGGCCAGCTTTCTTCCCCCTCCAAGGGCTCGAGACAATGTGAATAGATTTTCTTGTATACTTCAATAGAGTAGCACTTTGCGATGTAATCATCTATTCTTTTCCCTGTTTTGTATATAGCACTTATTGCATGACAACATGGAAGGCCAGATAGCTGCAGTATCTGCATGAGCATGTCCATGCTTCCAAGTTCACTGTGAACTTGAACTTCTCATGTTCGAGAACCTCAAATCCCTCTTTTCCATTCCAGAGCACATCACAATTTCCTGATCTTTTAATGTTCTGCTTTAGTTTTTTGAATACATTAGGACAAATGGTCCCTTCCCATTTCTCAGATTTAGTTCTATTTTCTTGTATCCTCACCATATCTTTTTGTCTGATCCACTCTAGCATAGAGATACATGGGAGATACCTTGCTTCCAGAATCTAGTTATTAAAGGACTCACACATGTTATTGTCCACTGAGTCACAGTTCGAGCCTAGCTTCATGTATGCCCTACACCAATGCTCTGGAGCAGTATTCATCATGTCCTTGGCACCTTCAACAGTGAATTGTGCTAGACTTGCTCTATTATAGTTGAATATTACTCTGTTTGAAGATTTAGTGCACCTCCAAAACCTCTTCTGCAGATCATGATCAGGGTGTTTTTTTTTCTAGTTTGCATATATGTGCCTTGCACACATCCTATGCTCTGATTTAGGGAATATATCCTCTATAGCACCAATCAGCCCCTTCTGTTGATCTGACATGAACACCCAACCATCACCCTCATTCTTGATCTTCAAATCTTTATTGAGCTTTGCAAGAAACCAAAACCATGATTTGTAAGTCTCCTTCTCCACAATGGCCCAAGCTATGGGGTACATTTGATTATTTGCATCTCTGCCAAGAGCACAAAGGAGCTGACCATAACATGCACCCTTAAAGAAACATCTATCAAGACCTATCACTTGTCTACAACCAACAAGAAATCCCTTTTTACATGCATCAAAACAGATGTAAAATCTTTGGAACACATGATTGTCTTCCTTCTCATCTTGGTCCAATTTCACTGCTACAGTGCTTCCTGGGTTTGACCTGAGTAGCTCTAGCTGGTAGTCGAAAACCTTGGAATATTCTCCTTTGGAGGAATCCAGTAACTTTGATAGGACCAGCCTCTTAGCCCTTTTGCATTGTGCAATGGTCACATCTGCAAACATTTCACTAAGAATTGTTTTCTTTATTTCTTCCAACTTCCAACTTGGATTTGATTTTATTAGCCGACCATATCTCTTTGCAATGACACTAGATGTCACCAGTTTATTGTCCCTTCTAGGAATGCAGTTGTGCTCATCTACAAATGTAGACACTTGCAACCATTTGTTTCTTGTTGTTTTAGATGCATAAATCATCCATTTGCAGCCAGGCCAAGTACAATGAGCCCTCACCTTGTTGGTTTCATCTTTTGTAAAGCCAATATGCCTATGTGTTTTGATTCCATAGTTTATCAATGCTTTCTTCATCTGCTCTCTCCCTCGAAAAACCATTCGAAGCTGAAAAGAAGGAATTTCTGCCTTGCTATCAAACCTTTTCCATTGGCTATGCCTCCTCACTAGGTTTATCCCTCCCTCTTCCTCTTCAACAGCACTAGCCATATGTGAAATTACCATCTCATCAACAATATCTGTTCCAACAAACTGCACAGGAATCAATGGCATTCTGGTCCCTCTATGCCTGGAGTATGTTTCACCTACATCAATTGTCACCAAACCCTGAAGATTCACATCATTAGTACTCTCTTCAATCTCCCTCTTCTCAATCTGCTCCTCAATTGATGCCTCAGTGTGCACTTCAGTCTCATCTACATGCTTATCAAATTCTTCCACATAAATGTCAGCAAAAGCACCATCCATAATGCCACTGTCCATGCTTGCAACTGAAGCATTGTCATGCAGAAAAAGAAGTCCATCAGCCAGGCATTTCCCTGGAACTAACCAGTGTAGCTTGTAGGTGTAGTTTCCTTTGCAATGCCCTCTTTCAATATGATACAAATCCTCAGCATAAGCACACAATTCTGCATAACTAAGCATGTCTCTTGGAATATGCATCTCTGTCTTTAGCTCTCCTGAGTAATGAACATGTCCATTCTTGCTCTCAAATGAGCCAAGATAATGATATCTGGCCAAGAAGTAATCAAGTGGATCGGGCGGATCCAAACGAGCTGCAAAATGAATGAAATTTCTCGTTAATTATACTTACAAAGTTAAGAAATGCAGTCATGATTCAGTACATATTCTATCCAAATGCACTAGTAAAATTACTAAAACCACACTACTCTGTAGTCAAAACTGCACTAACAAATGCACTACTAAATTCACTACTGAAGTTGCAGGCAAAACTACTAAAACTACTGAAAATATAGTCAAAACTACAGTCAAAACTACAAAAACTGCGACCAAATGCAAATGCAGCACTAAAACTGCAGCCAAAACTAGTACAGCTATTCTGAATTCGGTCTAAATTCAGAGTAGTTGTACAGACGTACTTATACTGCACTACTAAAACTGTAGTCAAAATTCAGAGTTAGCAGTCTTCAGCAGTCAAATTCAGTCAAAAACATTATGCTCTGTTTCTTCAAGACAATCACTAGAAACACAGTGCAAATTAATATACTTTTCTCGGAAAACAACATGCCGATCATCCGCAAATTAACACCTTATAATATCAATGCAACAGAGCTGTCATGAACACACTATGCGATCAAGCCTTTTCCCATAACACGTACATTATCTGATCCAACGAACATACCTGATGCCATCGCTTGATTCCGACGAGACGGATTCGCGACGGTCGACGCCGGTGTAGCCCTAGCCGCGGAAGACGAGAGACCTTGCGCTCCCTCTATCCCATGCCAAGGCGACGTCCAGCCTGACAGACGATGGCCGACGATGGTGGCGACGGCTACGACGGCAACAGCGACGATGCTAAGACGACAACGGCAGAGGCAGTTGTAGCAGGCGTGGATGGCGGCGCTGCGGCCCTTGCGGTTTTCACTCCGAAACAGACGCGAGGATAATAGAGCCCCACTTATTTCAGCGACCTGGTGCCACGTCATTACGCCACGTCAGCGACAAATTAGTGCCGGATCACCAAATCAGATGCAAAACCACTCCTAATGTGACACTAAACCGCTCAGGGCTAGATTAAACTGGTATTGACATTTTTAGGGTTTAAATCAGATCAAAATTGACTTTGGGGGGTTACGGAGACATTGGAATGGATTTGAGGGTGAAAACTATACTTCTTTCAATTTTCTGGTACGTGAGATCAGCCAGCAGCATGGGTCCCAGCCCAATCACGTGGTGGCCCAAGCAAAAAAAAAGTGGGCTTTTGGAGTCGAACCCACGACCTCCAGTTCAATTCTAGAGAACGTGACTACCTGACCAAGCCAACAGTAGTAATAAATGATTGTTCTTTTATTTTACATTATCCCATATCGCCCCCTTACACAAAATTTTATCGATTTATATACATCTATCAGTTAATATCAATAAGCCACCTGGAGAATTGGAAGGAGTGGATCCGTCTGAAGAAATTAAGGAATTAATGGGCTTAAGCAGACGATAAATAAGAAGTGATTAGAGAGAGCAAAGTTGTATGTAGAATAACCAATAACCTTTGCACAAGCTTCAAGGTGAAATAGAGAGCAATCACATTTATTTTCTTATCATATATTGGATACCTTAGATACAACTCATTGGAGTAGTTGTATGATAGCTTGTTGGTTGATGACATGGATATTTTACTAACAAGACTAACATACAATCTATATTGAAGATGCCCTAAGGGGGATTAAGGAATCTCAAATTAATGGGGAAGATTAAGGCGGGTGAGTTAATGCGAAGGAGATGATTAAGAAATCCGCGCATGCATGCAAAGAAAATATGTGTCGCCTTTTTTTTCTTTTGGTGTTGGACGTTTTTACTTGAATCGAAGTTGGATTCTGTACTTTGGTCTTTGATGGGCTGGTTCGGACTATCATAGTACCAAAACGTTTCATAGCTTAATTAGGATGAGACAGAACTGATATACGGAGTACCATATACACAGGTTAGCACGCACGGCAAGCACATATCCTGGACATAATATGCATTGCATAATAAACCACCAGCATCAAACTACATACATTTAGAAGTCATGGTCATACAGTCCGAAATCAATGAAGTTGTTGTTCTAGACCAGGAATAAGACACCATGCTTTGTACACTTAGATAGGTGTGCATGTTAATTTTTTTCCCGTTGCAACATACGAGCATGTTTTCTAGTATTATAAAAAGTTCAATGTGTATTTAATAAATTTTCATCAAATATTACGAAAACATTAGTCATATATTAATAAAATGTTCACCATCCATTACAAAAAAAGTTCACTGCATATTGCAAAATGTCTACTGTATATCACAAAGAGATTATTTTGTATTTGAATTTTTTCACCTATATTACGAAATAAGTAGCCGCGTATTACAAAAAGTTCACTGTATATTACAAAAAGTTTAATGTTTATTTTAAAAAGGTTCAACTTATATTAAAAAAGTTCACCGCATATTACAAAAATGTTCCTTGTATATTACTAAAAGGTTCAAAGTGTATTGAAAAAATGCTCAACGTATATTACAAAAAAGTTCACTGTCTGAAAAAATATGTTCACCGTATGTTAAAAAACTGTTTATTGTATATTTTAGAAAACATTCACCATATATTAATATTTTTTATAGTACAAAAAACGAAATGAAAACTAAAGGTGAAAAAAGGGAAGCCACCTTCAGAAAAAAACAATAAAAAAACATGCAGCACCGCTTACTGGGCTGGCCCATTTACGCTCGCCTTTTGCATCCGCGCGCCTGCTTGTCGCCGAAATCACTAATTAAGGAGTACTAGTTGCAAAAACACTTTACTTTCCCAGGTCGCAACAAGTGGCGCACATGCAGCGCGCCACTTGTCGCAACCTGGGAGTTTTCCTTTTTTTCATAGATCCGTTTATTTAAAACGTTTTATCTCTTAAACCGTGCATCCAAATCTCGAACCGTTTTCACCATTGGATTCCTCGCGTTGAAATCTTCAAAACTAGATCCCATGTTGATAGGTTTTGACGAACTTTTTTTTTCACAAAAAAAACTAGACGAAAAAAACCGGGCGAAAAAACGGAACCAGGAGCACGGTTTTTTCTCTTTCTGAAAGAGGTACGCCCGTGCCTCTCGCGAAATCACAATTGTACCTCTCGTGGAAGCAAAACCGTGACTCTCGTGGAAGGAAAAAAACCGAAAACGCGTTTTTTTTTTCTGTTTTCGAGAGGCACGACCGTGACTCTCGCGAAAGCACAAACGTGCCTCTCGCGGAAGCAAAACCGTGACTCTCGTGAAAGAAAAAAAACAGAAAACGCGTATTTTTTCCCTTTCCGAGAGGCACGGCCGTGACTCTCGCAAAAGCACAACCGTGCCTCTCGCGGAAGAAAAACCGTGACTCTCGCAAAAGAAAAAAAAACAGAAAACGCGTTTTTTTCGTTTTCGAAAGGCACGGCCCTGACTCTCGATAAAGCACAGTCGTGCCTCTCGCGGAAGAAAAACCGTGACTTTTGCGAAAGGGAAAAAAAAAACGCGTTTTTCACGCAAATTTTTTTTTTCGAATTTTTTTGATCGAAAAGCTAAGAAAGACCGGGAAAAAACCAAAACATAAAAAAACCCGGGAAAAAAACGTTTAAAAAGCCGAAAACACGTGTGGAAAAATAAAAAAACAAAATCCGAAGGGAGTATCCAGAGCGCGACACGTGGTGAATGGCTGAGAGCGCGCCAAGTGGCGCTGATAGTTGCGAGGCTCCCGAAGGAACGCTCGTTCACTAGTTGCTCCCGCTTGTCGCCTATGGGTGTCGAGGGAGCTCCTAGCCGGTGCTTTATGCACCAGCCAGGAGTTATAGCGCCCACTAGGCTGCCGCAATGGGCCGGCTCATTAACCACTCGTCATGTAGGCCCTCGGCGCATTTCGTTCGGTGGTTAACGGTTGAAAAATTCGTGTATTCAATAATGTTCCCAGAATTTTAGAAAATGTTCATCCATCTTAAAAAAAATCACAAATTCGAAAAAAACTTCATTGCTTTTGGAAAAATGTCATCGATTTTGAAGAAAAACTTCATAAATTTGAACAATCTTCATCTATTTTTGTAGAAAAAGTTCATGAATTTAAAAAAGGTTCACGCATTTAAGAAAACAAAAAACAAAATAAAAAGGAAAAAGAACAAGAAAATAAAGAAAAGAAAGAAAAAGGAACAAGGAAAAACAGAAAGAAAAAAGAAAAAGAAAAAAGAAACGAGACCTCTCGATTCACAGCGAACTGATGAAAGAATAAAATAAAAAAAGGAAGTTAGTAAGATCAAGCGTGAAGATATACTAGTGGTTGATGTGGTTCTCTGTGAATTGAGCGGTCTTGAGTTCGAAACCGTCGCCCACACCTTTTTTGATGGTTAGCTGGAAAGAAAGAAACAGGTTAATGGGCCGGCCTAGCTTGGACGGGGTCTGTGCACCGGATGGCGAAGGATTGTCGGGCGTCGAACAGGGATAAATCTTTGAGGCAATGAGCCAAGATACTGCATGTAATCAAACAGTTATGTTTTGTTCATTTTTGTATGACTGTTGCCACTTTGCTATAAGATGACCCGGGATTTACCCTCATTTCAGCCAAAAAAGGACTGCTCTGCTGCAAATGAACCAAATTTTCTGCAAGGTCCGAGATTTCATCAGGGCATGTACAATGAGCAACATAAGGTGAACAATTCAATCACACTGGATTGCGAAGAGCATTTGAGTTGCCATCTCTCCCTACAGTTAAACGTCCGATGAACTTATGGAAACACATAAAAAAGTTACAACCGGAAATACTGTCATTGAACCAACACACTATGTACAATTGCCAATTGCAAGCTTCTCAACGTAATGCCCTTTCATGTTTCTTGATTGCTTGGACAACTCCGGGTGGCACCCAGTAATATGGAGTGTTTCCAATGAGGACGGCAGACCACACATCGGTAAAGATTGGAGCTCTGAGCAGTGTGATATTCTCAGCACTTTGAGCGATGAAAGGCTCCTAAAGTTCAACGGAAATGATGTTGCAGTCACTTTAGGACATCTCTCGATGACCAAATATTTTAGTGAATCAAAAAACTGCAATGAGGATAGAGACTGCAAGAACTGGCAGTTGCGTACAGACAAATCCGTGAGCATTGTGCTAACCCCAACTATTTCCAATGCTGGAAGAGATGTTAAGCTAGGCAGGTCAATTATCTCCAACGAGGAAAGACAAGGCAGAGCCTGGAGAAACCTGCTAAAGTTATAGTCAGTGAAATTGCATCGACGAAGCTGAAGCCTCTGTAGAGAAACAAGGGACCCTATTTCTTCGGTAGCAACGACTTGTTCAGCACCAGTTATGTTTAAGGCTACAACAACCTTTAGATGTTGCTTATGGAGTAACCCGTTGAAGTGGCCAGAAGTTGTGCAAACATCCAGTTGGAGCTTCTCTGAATCTGAAGAAAAAGGCACAAGCCTCATGTATGGCATGAAGCATGTACGCTCAATGGTAACTTCACGAGTAGTTGCGGAGAAGGGAGGAATTCCGACCAGTTCTGGACAATCCACTATAATCAATCTTTCAAGGCATGGAAATGAGATCTTGTCCTCTGTGCCAGCCCACTCACGCAACTTTGGGAAGTCATCAAATTCAAGGACACTTAGAGATGGAAATGCCACATCACCGTTGCCATAAAACTCATGTCCAATTCGGTCAACTGCACATAGCTCCTTCATGTGTAAATATCTGAGTGATCCCAAATTTCCCAATGGAGGAAGGATTCCCAAACTCCTGCAATTGATAAGGTGCAAAGAGTGCACTTGCTGCAATGACAATAGCCAACTGGGAGCTTTGGTGCCACAATACCTTCGTATATGAAGTACCTTTATGTCTTGGTGCGGCTTTAAGCCTTCAAGTACCTCCACGTCAGCATGAGGAGGGTTATTCCTACTAGCAAAGCTCCATTCTAAATTTAGAGAATTAAGATGTGTTTTCTTATTCAACTCAGCTTTACATGCTTCTTCATAGCTTGAAACATTTTCTAGATTTTTTATTTTTAGTAGCCCACGAAGACCATTGATGTTCCTCAACTCTTCTAGTTTATGCCCTTCCCTCTTCTCAATGTGGAGCTCAAGTGATCCCTGAAGATTTGCTAGCCGACCAATGCCCACCAATCCTGCAGTATACTTTGTCTCAACAATAAGGTGCCGCAGATTGACTAGCATAATAATGCTAGCAGGAAGCTTCTCAAGGGAACATTCCCCGGTGAAGCGCAATGTTTGCAGGTGCCAAAGCCTGCCAATTGACTCAGGAAGCCTCTGGATGGAGCCATGGATAGAGAGGTAACGGAGGTGCAATAAGTCATTAATGCAATTGGGCAACTCTTCAGAGTTATAGCAACTAAGATCAAGAACATGCAAATGTTTTGACTTCGCCAGGATACCTTTTAAATTCACCGCAAAATCTTCTTGGAAGCAACTGGAGGAGGATGAAAGTGATGGTTGGATTAACAAGGTGCGCAACTTTTCTAGCCCGGAAAAGTTTGTGAGGCCAGGTAAACTGTTCATGGTGACAGACAAATGGCGCACTGTTGATGGGATGTCAAAATTCATGCCATCATCAATACGGAAGCAGTCCTCCTCCGCAGAAGACTTTGCAAGTTCATGGAGTAGGCCATGCACCAAGTAATAAGTCTTGTGTCCAATGTTGATTTCCTGAAAAAATGAGCGTGAAAGGAGCTGATCAAAATATTCTCTAGCTATGTCTTCCATCCTTTTCTCAGCCCTGCCCTGTGGATGTACAAAACCCTCCGCAATCCAAAGGCGGGACAAATGTGCTGGATCAAACTTATAGTCCTCTGGAAACAAACTGCAATATGTGAAGCATCGCTTGAGGTGTCCAGGCAAGTTCTTATAGCTCAAGAGTAGGGCAGAGAAAACAGTGCCATCCTGTAACCCTGTTTCAAGGATATTTCTCCAATGCGCTTTGCTCCTTGTTTCTCCTAGCAACCCTCCCACCAGCTTGGCAGCCAAAGGTGATCCATTGGTTTTTGTAGCAATTTCCTTTCCAATCAACTGCAGATCTGGATGGACATTCTCGTCATCAATGGGAAAAGCATGTTCCTTGAGCAGGGACCAGCAGTCATCGGTATCCAACGGATTTACAGTGTACACCTGCGAGGAACCCAATATGTGAGGTACCATGCGAGAAGTCACCAAAATTCTGCTTCTGCTATCTGCTGAAAGAAGAGGAGTGAGGATGCCCAGTAAGATTTCATCCTTACTGTTGCATACATCATCTAGAACAATCAGGCATATCTTGGATGCCACAAATTGACGAAGCTCGGACTGAAGCACTTGAAAATCCACCATCTTATTCTCATCAGATCCAACCCAAGATGGTTGGGCCGATCTTAAAATCTCTGTTGCGAGCTCCATTTGGTTGGAGACACTGGAAACTGACACCCAACATCTGACATCAAAATGCTTCCTGACGCTTTCATCGTTGAATACCATCTGAGCGAGTGTTGTCTTCCCAATTCCTCCATCACCAACAAGAGAGACCATTATCTCCGGTGTGGCCTCGCCGCATGACCGGATGAGCATCCGCACGACCTCATCCCTCTCCCTGTCGCGCCCATACACCACCGTCTGACGAGTGTCGCTGACGGAACCAATCGACGATGGCGGTGGACTGGAAAACTGGCCTTGGCCCTTGTCTAGGAGAGGGACAAGCCTGCGAGCTTTCTCATTCACAGCTTTGATCTCCCTGATGACCCTGTTTGGATTGGAGCGGTTCCATCGACACCTCAGAGCAAGAAGCAGCTTGAACAGATGATTGAGAATCTTGTTACGTGGAACAAGGTTAGATTGAAGCCTGTGGTACTCAATCTTGTCTTGAATCACTTCGATGGAGTAGGTGGCGTCTCTTGCCTGCTGTGCCGGTGCCCCATGTCGTGGATCGGCGACGGCAGAGATGAACCAGATCTGGAGCATATTGGTCTTGAGCAACTCCAGCTCGGTAGCGACGACCTTGATCCACCTTGGCACCCATTTCCAATGGCCCTGGTCAAGCGATTGGACCTCCTCGGCAAGTCCCTCCATGGCCCGGGCAACCGAGTCGACCAGCTTCGGGGCCTCCGCCAGACTAGAAGGATCCAAACCGGATATCGCGTCGGCCTTTGTGAACTTCATCATGGGATCACCTGGGTTCGAATCAAGGAAAATGAAAATCTTGATTATTAAATAAGAGAAGGGGTTTGCTAAAACTCAGCCGACTGAGTTTTAACAAAGTCTTAGTCGATTGTCTCACCATTAGATCGACAATGCTTTATGATTCCTACAACATTTGTTTATCTTATGTTTAAGTGGAAATGTTTAGGGCACATCTAGATGTGCCCTACTTATTGCACATCTAAGTGAGTGAATCAAGTATAAAAAGAAAAAGGAAAAAGAAAAAGAAAATATCCACACGAATCTCAACGTAAGATCAATGATATAGGACTTAGATGTGCAATACTTATGGCACATCTAGATGTGCTTTAGCAAAACTGTATGTTTAATCAGCCGGCCGACCTGTGCTTTCTTTTTCTTTGCGTGGGATAGGGACGCGTGCATCATGGGTTGGGTGCCCGCTGCCAGGTGAGCTTTTTCTTTGTATTTGTGGGGCTTTTTTGTTTGATTTGTTTTCACTTATCTATATCCTCGCTTTTTTTTATTTTTCTAGTTAGTGTTTTTTAACTTTTTTTGTCCGTGTTGCTTGTGACATTGTTTTTTTTTGCATTCTTATTTACAGTATTTTTTGTTTTTATTTCCTTTTTTAAAAACTTTTTTCCTACCAACGACAAGATTCTTTCTATCCTTTTATTTTTTACTATATAATAATTTTTTAAAATTTGAAAATAGTGCCCTCCATTTGCACAATTGCCTCTGAACTGCAATTGCATGTCTGTAACTACTATTAACACTCAATAGTGTTTTGTCAAGGAGGGGATAGTTGGATGTCTACCACAACACATGCTATTACATTAGTCGCCTCCACCTGCAACTACATGTATTCAATGCGATTGCATCTTCGTGGTGTTTCGTTGGGAGGATGCAGTTGCATGTCTATAAGGGCATGCAACTGCAAGCGTCACCCGTGACTACACCTCTGTGGTGTTTTTATCGGGGGAGGGAGAGTTGCATGTCTACCATTAGACATGCAATTGCAAGGGTCTCCCCTAACAACAACTGTATGTCTTCAGCATGATGACAACTAGGTGATGTTTTTGTCCGGACAAAGAGGAGTTGCATGTCCGCTACTGGGCACACAATTGCAAGTGTCGCCTCGACTGTAACTGCATGTCTTCAACGCGACCGCAACTCTATGATATTTTTGTCAAGAGGAGGGGAGAAGTTGCATGTCCTCCACTAGTCACCCAACTGCAATTGTTGCCCTCGACTGCAACTGCATGTCTAGACAAACAACTCCAGGTGCGCCCCTAACTGCAACTGTATGTCTTCAACGAGAGTGCAATTTTGGGAAGCTTTTATGTTTTGTCGCGGGAAGAGCGAATATGCATATCTGCCAGTAGATGCGCAATTGCAAGTGTGAACCCCGACTGCAACTGCATGTCTTCAACGTGACTTCATGGAGGTTTTGTGTTTTGTCAGGGAATGGGTGAATATCCGTATATGGCACTAGGTGCACAACCGCAACTGCCAACGCCGACTGCAAATGCATGTCTTCAACGCGATTGCAACTTGAAACAGATTATGCATTTTGTCGAGGAAAGGGCGAATATACATATCTGCCACTAGGTGCGCAACTACAAGTGACCCCGACTGCAACTACATGTCTTCAACAACTTGGGAAGGATTTTGTGTTTTGTCAGGGGAAGGGGGAATTTGCATATCTACCACCAGATACGCAACTACAAGTGTTACCCCCGACTCCAACTGCATGTCTTCAACACAATTATAACCTGGGGTCGGAAATATTTTATTTTATATTTTTGCCACCATGCCATACGAAGGCGAAATTTGAAGAATATAACTTTTTTTTACAAATTAGGAATATCTTTTTATCATCACAGGGACACAATATCAATGAGGTGAAAATTATAATAAAAGGAAGCAATACAAAACAGAAAAAAGAAAGTAAAATGAAAAAAAATGCGTGACCAAATGAGAGACGAACAACTAGCAGAAAAAAATGGCAAGTGCAGGCTGTCCAAACATTATTAGTTTTTTGAGGGGTGTCCGAACATTATTAGTAGAGAAAAACAAGCCAGCCTTGTTTTTGTAGTGGCCGCTTGTAGTATTGCTCTAGTTGACGACGGGCCTTATCTAAGGGCATGTACAATGGTTGATAAGATAGTCATATCTTAAGTTTTGCATGTAATTTAGAGATGACAAGGAAAAATGTCTACAACGGGTCATCTCTTAGCCTTATCTTCAATAACTAGCAATTCCTAAAAATGTGGTGAGACATATTGTACTAAGAGATCATCTCTTGTCTTATCTTAAATAAGAGAAGACAAGCCTTCTCTTATGAGTCTTATGAGTTCTCTCTCCTCCACCTCATCATTTATCGTACATGGCACTCCTAAGATAGCACCATTGTACATGCCCTAAGTGGCCAAACCCAGCGCAGAACAAACGTAAAATGAGACAACGAGAAAAATCGTATGCGATCTAAATGACTGACTTCAGCGACTAAGACTTCTCTAGGTCTCAGTCGACTTTGCAAATGGGAACATAAATGTTGTATGTTAGCATATGACTTACCTGCTCGTATTCTTTTTTTGCGAGGGGCCTTACCTGCTCGTATTAATATGATTATGTAAAACAAAGTATTTTGATAAACATTTAGCATTCGGTGATAATTTATTGGTATTTGTAAAAAACCAAAAGTAAGAGTGAAAAATCGTAACTGATAGAATAAAGGATAAAAACGACATAAGGGTAAACGAAGAATGAGCGGATGACGGAAACTTAGGTCTTTTTTTTAAGTAGAAGAGATATTACTTTGCGCTCAATGCGACATATCCGTAGAACTATTTTTGAAGACGATACCGAGGTCGCTTAATCGCAATTGCAAAAGCTGTTGAGGGTCATATGATCATTCGTTTAAACTAAAGAGTGTATTGATAGAAATTACTGCATATTCATTGATGAAGTGTCTCGCGGCTCTTCGAGTGCTTGCCTATGGGTGCTCGGTCGACGCCATTGACTATGCTCGAATTGGGAAGATATAATCCTAAAGGCAGTTAGTGTTCAAAATATGCCCTAAAGGCAATACTAACTTTTTTATTATTCTATTTTCATGTTCATAATTAAGTTTATATTCCTATGCTAGAATTGCATTGGTTTTGAACATGAGATTTGGAGTAAAACTTAATTGCATGTGTAGACAAAAAAATAGAAAAACATATCCTAGTCAGGCTTCTCGACCAGCTCATGTATTGTTGATGATTCTGTTTTTCCTTACCACGAGCATAGCTAATGCCTAATGCGACAAAGATGCCGTCAATAATGAGAACACATTGTTAGGGTAACAATAACCCAACTTATGAAATAATGTGAAATCGGGTCCACAATATGTTGCCGGTATTTTCTCATAAAGTGTTAACATTTACTCGTGTCCTTAGACCATGAGAATATCGTAAACCTAGATACCTGATGGTTACTTTGGGGTTGCGAACTGTTACACTATGATCTGGTAATTATAATGGTCATTTTTTGGTGCACCCGAAAGTATGGCATGGTGCTAGATACGACAAGACCAAGATTTGTTGCTCCGCCAGTGGAGAGATACACTCTGGGCCCACTCACTATTATGGTGTCCTGCATCGCCTGTTCGGATATTGTGACTAAGGAGTTAGTCATGGCAATTGTGGATTATTAAAAAACAATGATAACTAGGTATAGTAATGAAGGAGTTGATCATGAGGATACCGCCAAGTCTTGCCTTGGGTTGTGTAACATAATGAGAGGCCAAAGGAATTGTATGAAACAATACAATGACCGCTCGATAAAGATCTTTGATTTTATGTGAAAATTATTATGGGTGTCCAGATCCCACTAATAATTATTGACTGGAAGTTGTTATGGACATGTCCACATATTCACAAACCTAAGGGTCACACGCTTAACGACTAGCGACATTTATCATTGCTATGGGATGATGGAGAATCGTGGATAAAGGTTCCCACGGTGTTTCAAATTTATCTCGAAAGTGTTCTGGGAGGTTGTAGAGTGTCCCTTTGATATCAAAAAATATTCTGGAAGGTTTCGGAATGCTCTAGAAGGTGATGGAAGCTTCTAGAAAGGTCTAGAAGGTTTTGTAAGTTTCTAGAATATTCTAGAAGGTTTCACATGGGCATCCCCGACTTGCTTGGGGTCAAGGCAGCCCATGGGCCAAAGTCGGCCAACCCCCTACTTACTTGCAAGGCAAGCAATGGAGCAGGAGTTCGAGGAGGACTCCAACTCCTGTGGTCGATTGACCCGCTTGGCAACTCATACTTCTCCAACATATCTACAATTTTTTATATTTCCATGCCATGTTTGTATCATTTTGGCATCATTTTTCTTGGACTGATATATTAATTAAGTGTCTAGTGTGAGTTCTTCCTTTCTGCATGTTTTGGGATTTTCAGGAAAATTCATTTTATCTGGCTAAAAAAAATCTGATTTTTTAAAGAAGTTTTGCACTAGGAATCTTCTGGTGGCCACGTACATAGGCCAGGGGATGGCCCATGGCCCCCCAAGTTCCCCCTCCACGCGGACAAGCGCCACGTGCCCGCTCGTGCTCCGCTCCACTGCCTCTCGATGCCTACACCTTTTATATATACCTGAAAATGTCTGAGAATTTTCAACCCTATTTTTTCCACCACCACACCTCTTTGTTCTGTGATGATCCAATCCGAAGGCCCTCTCTAGAGCTCTATCGGAGGGGAATTCTTCACAGTGGCCATCTCGATCCACTTTAAGGTCACCATGATCAGTCGTGAGTAGTTTCCTTTGGACTATTCCTTTGTTTTCCCTCCCATGTTTCTCAATACAAAGATCACATGAGTTTTCCTACATGATTGTGATCCATCGGTTGTCGTCTATTGGTGTGTTTGTTGCAGTGTGATGAATTGTCACTTTATGATCAGATTTATCCATGGTTCTCTTTGCACTAGTAGAAAATAGGGCTTTGGTCACATCTCAATATACACATTACATTAAAGGCATTCGTCCCGGTTCAAATGAGACCTTTAGTCCCGGTTTGAGCCACGAACCGGGACTAAAGGGTGCGATGCCCTTTAGTCCCGGTTCGTATCTCAAACCGGGACTAAATATTAGACCTTTAGTCCTGGTTTGATACACGAACCGGGACTAAAGGGTGCGATGCCCTTTAGTCCCGGTTCGTGTCTCAAACCGGGACTATAGGGGTTCGTGTCTCAAACTCTACCCCCCTGTGTATCGCCATTTCAGTTTTGAAAAAAACAAAAGAAAATGATAAAAACTTCAAAAAATAAAATCCTTCCAGATGAAGTTATATAACTACATCTACTAGTTAGGAAAATTTTAAAACTTAAATTTGGACATGTTTTGCAAAAAGTGTAGGGAAAAAGTAAAACGGCTATAACTTTTGCATACGATGTCGGAAAAAAATGTATAATATATCAAAATGTTCAGCGCGAAAATCTGCATCCAATTTTGACCGCCGTAGGCCTGTTTGCAAATTTTTAGAATCCTCAAATTTTTAAAGGAAAAAAGATATGCTCAAATTCCATTTTTCTGAATTTTGGTTAAATCTGGTCAAACTGTGGTCAAACTACTTATTCAAGAAGTATTAGTGTTACTAAATAATTATTCAAGAATATTAGTGCTACTAAATAATTATTTCAGTTTTTTTGAATTTTGGTCAAATCTGGTCAAACTATGGTCAAACTACTTATTCAAGATTTATTAGTGTTACTAAATAATTATTCAAGAATATTAGTTTTACTAAATAATTATTTCAGTTTTTTGAATTTTGATCAAATCTGGTCAAACTATGGTCAAACAATGGTCAAACTACTTATTCAAGAAATATTAGTGCTACTAAATAATTACTGTTTTTTAGAATAATAGTTTCAAACTCAAACAGTGAAACGTGTGACTTCATGCTCAAGCTAAACTCCTAAGGGTTAATAGGATTGACATCTTACTATTGTCAGGAATACAACAAGTGCAGACTTGGAAACGAGGGGGAATAGAACCTGGAAGTTAAGCCTGCTCAGGCTGGAGTAGTGAGAGGATGGGTGACCAGCCAGTAAGTTAGATGATTTGGAATGATGAGGGGTGATTAGAGATTAGAGGTTAAATTAAGCAGTGATGAGGGGTGATTAGATATTAAATTGTAAAATAATTCATAAATTTGAAAATCGGGATTTAAAAAAAATCAATTTTTTTCGTAAAATTCCCTTTAGTCCCGGTTGGTACAACGACCACATGGAGGGCCCTTAGTCCCGGTTCGTATAAGAACCGTGACTAAAGGGGGGGGGGCTTTAGTACCGACCCTTTAGTCCTGGTTCCAGAACCGGGACTAAAGGCCCTCTGGAACCGGGACTAATGGGCCTTTTTCTACTAGTGTTAAGATCTATTTAGCTTATTTATATATGCTCTCTGATCTATTTTTCTTTCTTTGGCCAAGTTTGAGGTTTGAGCTCCAAGAGGGGGTTGTGTATGATAGTTCGTTTCAACCTTGCAAGCAAGCTACCATAATGAAAGAACGTGTAAAAGGCTTGTATTGTGTTCTTGCCACTAGGGATAAAAATATGGTTGCATAGTTTTCCTCTGCATGCAGGCTGAAGTCAATATACCATCTAGTTCATGTCATCCCACTTATTGCAATACTCTGATTTTACTTAATATTTTAATATGCATGCTTGATAGCGGTCTTGGGTGGAGTATTAGCTATAGATGCAGTCGGGTAACAATTTGCTGATATTGGTATGCGATGCTCATATATATGTTGATTATGCGATCGATAGTCATAGTTATAAATATTGCAATTTGACCAATATGCAACTATAATTCAATTTTTTTACCATGGCAACTATAATTTTTTCATCACACACGATGCTTCATTTTGGAGAAAAAACACAAGTGAACCTACGGATCCCGATCCATCTTCTTCCTATAAACTTTCAATCTCAATCAATGCTCTTTTTAATTTACTATTTTTACTTTACTTGCCATCAAGGTCCAAGCCTTTTTCTATTGTCGTTTCTGCTTCAAATCCTTTTAACTAGCAAAGCTATTGAGATTGACAACCTCAATAATTTTGTTGGGGCCCAAGGTAGTTTTGTATCTCTATGTGAAGGTGTTGATCATTGGATTTGTTTCTAAGCTTATGTTGGTACGATAAACCTTGATGTCACTTAAGGAAAATTGTTGCTTGCTACAAATTCTTGCACTTGGGGGCCCAACACCTTTCTAGTTTAGAGGAAGCTGCAATCCACCTATATATATAGGTGGGGGCTCACCAGGAGGAGGCAAAAATGCCTTTAGCTAACCGCATCCTCCTATGCTAGGAACTACCCCTCTCTCTTCTAGATCAAACCACCACCGAAAAGGCTGCTCCTTCTCGTAGGTTCCCCATGGTTTTTTTCTGCTGGTCCTTGGAGTACTGTGGTGCCCCTAATTCGGTATGAATGGATACCTTGGAGGTGTCATCTACTTCGATGCTATATTGGGTGGATTGTTTTAGCAGATACTCTCGTGGCTGGAAGGTATAATCTAGCTGCAAGAGTCGGCAGACTTCACCAACATCTTCTCTACTTCTGCTGCACTGATTTGATCATTAGTATAATCTTATTACCTATACATCCATAGGCATCTTGGGTTTGATCATGTGCGGATAAAATTTGTTTCACATAGTACATTCCCCTACGTTTGCATCATGAGTGGTACTATGCATAGTTGTAGGTACGATTAGATCATATGTGATATGTGGGAATTGCACATGTGATATGCGGAGTAGTAGATGAGATCTGTTACCATATTTTCTTGTTGGTTCTCTAGCATAGCATTAATTTGATATGGTGGTAATGTGGAATTTGCTACAAAGGACTGTGTATCTTTCGGTCCTCAAAAGTTGCGCCTGCGTATGCCAACCGTCAGACCAAAGATGTTCTTCATATGACTTTAGTTCTACTTTAGTTGAGATTTTTTTTGCAATAACCGGGCTAGGATATGAGACCTACACAGGGTCACGCATATATATGATGAATAGTATGGGGTTCGATATATTTTATTAAGTCTTGTGTTTCATATACCTCGAAATTTAAATAACAACAAGGGTACTCATGCTTATGGCAACTTAGGTAGCAAACAGTTTCCAATGGGGCCCTACAAGCCACATATTGTAGCAAAAACGTTAGAGACATCTAACTTGTTCTTGCATAGTATGCATGTGATGTGGTATATCCTATGAAGATGCAATGTGTTTGTATGAGATGCAAAGTGGTTGCAATATTTTTTTCTTGGTCTATGTGTCATGAGTACGACAATCGGTATGCGATATGATTGTCGGTTTTCATTTTACTCAGCATGCGTGTCAGAAAGCCATTTACTGCATTAGTAGTAATTGTGGATGACATGGTGGTGGAAATAATGCATCCATGGACCTCGATGCAAAGCCGTATGCGAAGGAGTTCTACACCAAAAGATGTTGAAGAGAAGCTACGATAGAAAAGTTCTACCACAATAGTAGAAAGTGATGCCATGACAGAGTTTTCCTGTTGAGAAACTGTTGCCATGAAAGCCAAAAACGCTTCCATGCCAGAGAAAGGGAAACTGCTGCCACGAGATGATTCTAAGGAAAACTATCGCTGGCAATGTGTACTTCTTAGATGGAAGGGGCATACTGTATCACTATATTTTGATTTTTATGTGATGATAATCCCTTTGCACCTTGTTTAATGCGTGGTAGATCTAGTTAAATAGGATGATAAGTCACACAAATATCAAGTGGTTAGTGTTCATCCAAGCGTAGTGCCATCTGGAGTACTTACCATTCTGAGGTGTGCCAGGTCACACGGGTACGATAGACTTTACATGTATCAGACGGGCACGAACCCTTCGTGTTGCAGGACACTTGGTTGTCCCGATGAGCTTTACAAAGTCATCGTGGGCTTGGAGCACACCCATCGAAAGATGAACAAGAGTAGTCATATGGGGATATTGCTGGCATGTTGACCTTACAATCTCATTTCTCACATCAGGGATGTCACATCAATGGTGGAGTAAGTGAGTCGTGGATCTTTAATCACTAGTAATCAATGGGTCACATCACCCCTATTTTTTGGACCTTCATTATGAGGGATACTGATTTAGTGGGAGCATACTCTTTTTAAAATTTAATTTGAGTTGCATAATTATGAACAATATCTAAAGTGTACTTGCATTTTCCCTTGTAGATCAATTGCACCCAATTCCCCCTTCCCACTAACTTCAATACTTGAGAAAGAAAAAAGAGAGTAAATCTGGTAGTATTGCAGACTAGTAACGTAATCAGAGGATTGTCCTCGAAGGTGCCATGAAGGACAATGTCCTAGAGAAACCACTCGGTGACCCCCTATCTTCTTGCCTCTCGAAGAGGTAAATGTGTTGTATTCCAAGAGAGATGATTCCATTGCAATCCAATGTGCCATGCTTGCCTCCATGGAACCCAATCACCAAAAAAAATTTGAATTTTTTTAGTGATAAGGAAAACATTTTGAGAATCAGGATGCCTATGATACGACCATGGTGCTCAAAAGTTTCTTTCAGAAACAAGGAAGGGTTAAAAGATATAAGATATCCAAAGCCATGTCTGATTGGAAGAAGGCAGCAGGTAGTTCAATGAGCCAATAAGTACTCAAATTGTTTGGGTACGCACAAAGGCTAAATGCACTAGGTTTTCCTATTCCCCAAGAGTTGGGTACTGATCTTCTTCTTTCTCCCATCCCTTCCGAGCTATAGTAGTTTCATCATGAATTAGAACATGATGGGGAGGTTGTTGGAAAAACGCTCTAGAGGCGATAATAAAGTTGTTATTATTCTATTTCCATGTTCATAATTAAGTTTATATTTCTATTTTAGAATTGCATTGGTTCTTGAATGTGAGATTCGAAGGAAACCTAATTGGATGTGTAGAAAGATAAAACCAAGCATATCCCTAGTCAGGCCTCTGGACTAGCTCATGTATTGTTGATGGTTTTGTTTCCTGACTATGGGCATAGTTAATTTAGAAAGAATCCTCACAATAGTGAGAAGACATTGTTAGGGTAGCAATGGTGTGGGATAGACCCAACTTATGAAATACTGCGAGATCACGTCGTCCATATGTTGTTGGTATTTTATCACGATGTTTAATGTTTAGTCGCGTCTTCATACCTTGAAAATATTGTAGACCAGAAAACTATATGGTTTCGGGGTTTGCCATACATTACTCAGTAATTAGGTAACCATAAAGGTGACTTTCTGGTACACCGCAAAGTATGTCGTGCTGCTAGATGTCAAGACTAGGATTTCCCCTTCCACGATGGATAGGTACACTCTGGGATCACTCGATATTATGATTTCTAGGATCATCTGGACTGGTATTGTGACTAAGGAGTTAGTCACAGGGATACTGGTATAAGGAAACGAGAAAAGAGTACAAACCGGTAACAAGGATAACCAGGGAAGGTATAGTGATAAAGGAGTTGACCACAAGGATGCCATCAAAGTCTCACCTCGGGTTGTGTAATGTATCATGAGGCAAAAGGAATTTTATGTCAGAATACAACATTCGCTCGATAAAGATCTTTGATGTTATGTGGGAAATATTATGGGTGTGCTGATCTAGCTAATAATTATTGACCGGAAGGAGTTCTAGACATGACCACATATTGTCAATCCTAAAGGGTCACACGGTTAACGACTAGTGACATTTAGGAATGTTATGAGTCGATGGAAAATGAGTGATAAGGGTCCTGAAAGTGTTTCATGTGATCTTTGAAGTGTTCCGGGAGGTCCCGAAGCACCCTAGTGATATAAATAAGTGTCCTGGAAGGTGCCAGAATGTTGTAGAAGGTGTTGGAAGCTTCTTGAAGGGTCTAGAAGGTTATGGAAGCTTCTAGAATATTTTGGAAGGTTCCACATGGTCTTTTCGTCACCCCTACTTGCTTAGGGGGCAAGGCAACCCATGGCCCCCCAAGTTGTCTGGGTCCCTAGTTGCTTGAAGGGCAAGCCAACCGAGGAGGATCCCTAGAAGGACTCCAACTCCTCTGGTCGGCCGACCTCCCTTGGTCCTCCATCTATATATAGTTGGGAGTGCACCAGGATGAGGCACGGCAAGAATTCATCCGACCCCTCCTCATGTGCTAGCCATCGCTCCTTTCCCATCTAAATCTGACCTAGATCGCACCACCACCAAAAGGTTGTTGCTTCTCCTTCTCATGGGCCCTCGTAATTTTTTGTGCTGGACCACAAAGTGTTTGGTGCCGCTGATGCAGCGGGCGTGGATACCTTAGAGGCATCTTCTACCTTGACGCTAGGTCGAGCGGGGCCGTTCCAGCAGATACTATCATGGTTGGGAGGTATAAACTAGTTGCGGGAGTCGATAGGATTAACCAAAATCTTCTCTACTTCTGATGCGTCGAATTTATTGTTGGTATAATCTCATTACCTGTACCTCCATAATTATCTTGGTTTTGATCATGTGCGATTTATGTTATTTTACGTAGCATGTTCCCCTACAGTTAGAAGATTCACACACGCTCGTGATGGAAATCTTCAGACCTGAGTACTTGAGGGCAGCCCTGTCAAGTATTGAAAGCCACATTTCCTCTGACAAATTAAGACACGTTGTGTGATCTTGCACAACATGATCATTGAGGATAAGAGAGGAATGCCAGAGAACTTTTGGCACCCTTCAATCGAGATCCGATTGGGCCTAAACATAATTAAAACAGGATCCACAGATTCCTTGCAACGCACCGGAGGATCAAGAAATGAGAAGTTCATATCCAGCTCCAAGAAGATCTTGTTGGGCACTTGAGGGCACTTCATAGCGCTTGATTCTTGTGCCTTTACCATGCTTTTTTTACTTGGATTATTACTTCATTAGGACCCTTTCGTGTGTTTGAATTTGAATAATTTTTTTCTAAACTTTGACTTTGTTATGTTGTTGAATTTTGTTAACCTAAATTATCAAGTTCACACTTAATATTTATGAAAATATTGAGTAGAAATGGGTATGTAAACCAAAAGATAGAAGCATTTGCAAAGTTTTAGGGACTTAAGTTTTAGGAATTCGGTTAGATCTAGGTTTTCTTTAACTCCTCAAATTGATGAGTTTAGGATTCCGGCTAGGGATGCCGTTAGCTTGGGTGCTCGCATATTTCTTCAATTTATTCCAGGCTTTCCGGTGATATATTTTCAGTAATATGGTGGGTTAATTAGTAGACGACAAGGTGTTTGTAATGACTATGTCAATTAGACCTGCCAACTCAATCTCACGGAGGTGCTTGTACGTAGGGGCGGGTCCACCTCAATTCATGGGTATTCATTTTAATATTCACTATTTTGACCCAAAAATAGGCGTGTGTGTGTGTGTATATATGTATATATAATGTAGATTATGTGTATATATAGGGGGAAAACGAAACTGATATAGTAAAACATGCTAACTAAGCATTTCAGCCCAAAAACAGAGGCTAGCATACGAAAATGCACAGGAGCTCTCGGGTGCTATGCCCCCCTATATTCAAAAATAATGTAGTAATTCAAAAAAAGTCAAAAAATCCTGGAACTTTTTATGGAATGAAACATGACCAAGACTCGTATAAAAAGATTAAATAGGGAATGCCTTTTATTGTATCCGGGGCCAAAGATTTCCCAAAAAATGCTAAATACAAGTACTATTCATGCTATATTGTCGTCATAAATTTTTTTTTTGCCCTGAAGTCAACAGGAATCATTCCTTGGCCAAACTTTTGCTTTCCACTATATTTTCTTGATGTTAGCACTTTGATATGTTGAATAATTTGTATTTCTGTATGTTGAATTTTCTTAAGTTATGATCAATTTTGTGAGTCTATTATATTATGCTATATCTTTTATGTATTACCCAATTATTATATATTGGTGCTATAATCGGTTATACACGCCAAAAAAAAAGCTTTAGGCGTTTACAAATTGGCTTTGAATTTTTGAATGCACATTCTTCAAACCTTAGACTCACCTCTACCCATAGGGTAGCACTTGCGTTCATAGGAATGAGTGCGCCCGTATGTTAAGAGCGTCTGCATGTATACCATGCCAGAGTACTAAAGTTTTTAACACACTAAGAATGATGCCCCTTGCATTTAGGAGAGCCACCCTCGTAGTTAACACTAGTTAATTGTTCATGTGTCGCAATGGGGCATCTGTGATCCTTCGATTCAATGCTCGATGATATTTTTTTATAATTAATGTTATTCTGTTCAATGCATGATGATAATTTATATAATTAACATGATCTTTTTGTTCAAAGAATGATACTCTCCACAATTAACGTGATCCAACCGTCCAACGCTCGGTGATAATTTTCATAATTAACATGATTCTCCCGTCCAACGCTGATAATATGCCAGAGTGAAGTTTTTTACACACTAAGAATGATGCCCTTGAGAACCAATATGTGGTTGGTTGATTAGGTAGACAGTGAATCCCTAGCCCACCAGGATTCAAGTCTTCGTGCGATCATATGCCGGCTGAGTCTCTCGTAGGTGCTTATAGAGGTATGTCGTGTGTATATGCGTTTATAGGAGTGAGTATATGTGTATATATATATATGAGTGTTTGCGTCCGTATTGTGTTAAAAGAATGATGTCCGACCAGAGAGATGGATAGAAGCATAGGGGTGCCGTAGTGGGCGTACCTCGTGCGAAGTCGTGCTCTCGGCGAGTCGCCGCCGTGCTCGTAGGAGGGATGTTGGGATCTCGCGGCCACTCGTTGGACGAGGAAGAGGGTGCGACGCCGGCCGGGCAATGCGCGCAAGTCGACCGCCGAGAATTGGGAACCCCGCAGAGCCTGGATGAGAGGCAGCAAACCGGAGCACCGATCGAGGTCAGGCCGTCCTGACTCCGCCTTGTGTCTGAGCGCTGAGCGCTGAGCGGAGGAACCAGCGGCCGTGCGTACGTGCGCGTGGAGGAGGCGTTTGTATTCTGGATGCAACACAGTTGGCCTAGGCGTGTAACCATATATACTGCTCCAATCTGGACCCAGTTCACCGTGTCGCGTGTCTGCAGCACGCCGGGACATTGGCGGTCAGCCGGTTACCAACCGCGCTACACTTTCTAAACACCGACTGATAACGTGTTCCGAGGAGGATGAGTGGGTCCTGAGGCCTACACTTCTAAACACCGAAATTCAGATGATTTAGTAGTATAGTACACACAAGTCTTTCCCTGGGAAGTTTCCAGGAAACTAACGGTGGAACTTTTAGCGTGTGGACTGGGTATATGCTCACAGGAAGGTGTTTGAAACTTTCCTAGCCGACGTACGAAAAACCACGTTTGGTCGGAAACTTCCCTAGCCGACGTACACTTCTAAACACCGAAAGTCTACAGGAGCCGTGGAGACGGGGCAGAAAAGTCGAGCCGAAAGCGGAAGCCGCTCAAACTAAGCTATCGTCTCTCGCAATGCTCGCCTTGTCTCTGATTTTGCGCGTCAGTTCTTTTTGTCAACATAGCGCAGTGTTTAGTAAAATACTATTGGTTTGTAAGACTTGGTCTTTCGTCTTCTCTTGTGGGAGGTCTTTTGCCTGTCCTATGTTCAATCTTCTTTTTATACAAAAGTTTATACCTACTAATAATAAAGAAGAAGGTGATATACTTGGCCCGTTGTGTGTTTGTACTAAAAAATCCCTTCACTTTTTTAAGAACACAGCTTCAACCGGCGACCCAAACGAACACACGCTTTGTCCGTTTTTCATTTGTTTGGGTTGACCGCGTGGACATGCGCGTTCGCTTTTTCATTTGGGTTGGCTGGTGCGCCTAGCATACCCATTTTTGGTTACGTGGCTGAAACACATTTAATAAAGTATAATTATACACAAATGGCCTGTCAAACGCCGGCCAAAATCCACTTAACCAATAACTAAACATTAAAAACCCTAAGAGCCAGCACACTACCCTAGTAGACCGCTTTGCCCTTGCCTTTGCTATCGTCGTTGCTGGCGGTGAGGTCGATGAAGACCGAAGGCGGCCCAGCCTAACCGAACGCGGCTTGATAGGCTGCCAGGACAGCCTCCTCCAGCGTTTGCTGCAGCGGCAACATTGCGGCGAGGCGGGCGCGCTTCTCCTCCTTCTCCTCCTTAAGGCGCAACGCCTCCTCGTCGTGGCGCAGGTGCTGCTCAAGGCGCATCCGCTGCTCGCAGCCGCCCTCCTCCTCGGCGAGCTAATGCGCCTTCCGGCGCTCAAGGTGGACCGCCTCCTCTTCCAGCATGGTGGCGAAGTAGCAGGGAGGCGCACTCACCCACTCATGAAGTTGGCCGGTCTACAAATAGGATTCCTCGGGCCAAGTGAGGCCGGGGCGGCGATCGCTTCCACGTGGGCATGGGCTTGCGCTTCAACCCCGACTCTGGCTTGCCCTTAGGCACGACAACGGGCGGCAGCTGCGGCGCTGGCGGCCCGAACGGTGGCGCATGGACGAAGTCGCCCGCCACCAACAAGGCAAGGACGTGCTCCAGCCCATCCCAGTGCCACCATGCCTGGTAGACCGGTATGTACAGCTACTCTTGCTCCCGCGGTGGCGTGCGGTGTCTAGCCGGCGGCGGCGGAGGAGGGAGCCCGCGGGGGGAGCTCGCATCGGCGCTGAACCTCCCATCCCCTCCGCCCCCTTCCACTGAAGAAGCCCATGCTTGCTTGCTAGGGTTTCGGGCTGGCTGGCTAGGGTTTTGTGGTCGCTGGCGAGGGAGCAAAAGTGGCAAGATGTGGACCGGAAATGGATGTGGCCGGCCCCGCCGCACGCGTCCATTAAAAAGGACGGGCACATGACCCTTTCACACATTGCCAGGCGGGCCCTCGGCAGGTGGCCGCGTTAATTACGACTGCGTGAGGTGGTTGGCCGGCCGACATGTGAGGCCACGATGGACAGCGAGGGGACGCACAGCGTGTCCTCTTCGTGGCTTGAAATACGTCGGCGCGAACGTGAAGAAGATGCATTTTGGGTTTCAGTCGCCTCGTTGGGCAGCGTTTTTTTCGCCACCACCCAAATGGATATGAGCAGACGAAATGGGTCGTCCGGTTGAAGTTGCTCTAACCCGCAATTCAGTAAAGGCCAGCACTCTGCGCCGACGCACCGGTCGAAACTTTCGGCCGGTCGGCTAGCAGCCGTCCGATATGAGCGAGATGAGCCGCTGGCACTAGTAGAAAACAGGGCTATGGTCCAGGCCGGCTCAGCCCATTAGTCCCGCTTCAGTCTAGAACCGGGACCAATGTGGGCATTGGTCCCGGTTCGTGAGCCCAGGGGGCCGGCCGGGCCACGTGGGCCATTGGTCCCGGTTCGTCTGGACCTTTTGGTCCCGGTTGGTGGGACGAACCGGGACCAATGGGCCTCGCTCCTGGCCCACCACCATTGGTCCCGGTTGGTGGCATGAACCGGGACTAAAGGAAAGGCTCCCCTTTAGTCCCGGTTCATGCCACCAACCGGGACCAATGAGGTGCCTATATATACCCCCTCGCGCAAGAGCAGAGCACAGTGCTCTGTTTTTTCTGGCCGAGGGGGAGAGGGCTTTGTGGTGCTCTAGCTCACCTCCTATGCACATGAGGTGTTCGATGGAATGCCCGAGCCACACTACTTAAGCTTTCTCCTCTCGAAGCTCGACCTTCAAGCTCCATTTTCCTCGAGATTTGTACACTTCTATTAATTTGGACACTTAATTTTATATAATGCACGCACAGATGAACCGGCAATGGATGTACGGTGACAGACACACCCGCGAGTACATTAAGGGCGTGCATGAGTTTCTCGATGCGGCTGAGGCAAACAAGCAGAATGGTTTTATGTGTTGTCCATGCACTGAATGTGGGAATACGAGGTCTTACTCTAACCGGAAAATCCTTCACTCCCACCTGCTTTACAAGGGTTTCATGCCACACTATAATGTTTGGACGAGGCACGGAGAAATAGGGGTTATGATGGAAGACGGTGAAGAAGAAGAGTACGATGAAAACTATGTGCCCCCTGAATACGGTGATGCTGCAATGGGGGAGATGGTGAAGATCAAGAGGAACCAGACGATGTGCCCAATGATGCTGCCACGGGTGAAGCTGCTGAAGATCAAGAGGAACCAGACGATGTGCCCGCTGATGATGATCTCCGCCGGGTCATTGTCGATGCAAGGACGCAATGCATTAGTCAAAAGGAGAAGCTGAAGTTCGATCGCATGTTAGAGGATCACAAAAAAGGGTTATACCCCAATTGCGAAGATGGCAACACAAAGCTCGGTACCGTACTGGAATTGCTGCAGTGGAAGACAGAGAATGCTGTGGCTGACAAAGGATTTGAGAAGCTACTGAAAATATTGAAGAAGAAGCTTCCAAAGGATAACGAATTGCCCGACAGTACATACGCAGCAAAGAAGGTCGTATGCCCTCTAGGATTGGAGGTGGAGAAGATACATGCATGCCCTCATGACTGCATCCTCTACCGCGGTGCATACAAGGATCTGAACTCATGCCCGGTATGCGGTGCGTTGCGGTATAAGATCAGACGAGATGACCCTGGTGATGTTGACGGCGAGCCCCTCAGGAAGAGGGTTCCTGCGAAGGTGATGTGGTATGCTCCTATAATACCACGGTTGAAACGTCTGTTCAGAAACGAAGAGCATGCCAAGTTGATGCGATGGCATAGTGAGAACCGAAAGAAAGATGGGAAGTTGAGAGCACCCGCTGACGGGTCGCAGTGGAGAAAAATCGAGAGAAAATACTGGGATGAGTTTGCAAAGGACCCAAGGAATGTATGGTTTGCTTTAAGCGCGGATGGCATTAATCCTTTCGGGGAGCAGAGCAGCAATCACAGCACCTGGCCCGTGACTCTATGTATGTATAACCTTCCTCCTTGGATGTGCATGAAGCGGAAGTTCATTATGATGCCAGTTCTCATCCAAGGCCCTAAGCAACCCGGCAACGAAATTGATGTGTACCTAAGGCCATTAGTTGAAGAACTTTTACAGCTGTGGAATGGAAACGGTGTACGTACGTGGGATGAGCACAGACAGGAGGAATTTAACCTTAAGGCGTTGCTGTTCGTGACCATCAACGATTGGCCCGCTCTCAGTAACCTTTCAGGACAGACAAACAAAGGATACCACGCATGCACGCACTGTTTAGATGACACTGAAAGTATATACTTGGACAAATGCAGGAAGAATGTGTACCTGGGCCATCGTCGATTTCTTCCAACCATCCTTCTACCGGAAAACGTCCGATTAGCCATTGTGAAGCTATGTGCATTCCTCAATGCAATCTCTCAGAAGGTGATCGATCCAGAAATCGTACCAAGGCTAATGAGTGATGTGGCGCAATGTCTTGTCAGTTTCGAGCTAGTGTTCCCACCATCCTTCTTCAAATATCATGACGCACGTCCTAGTTCATCTAGTCGACGAGATTGTCATCCTGGGGCCCGTATTTCTACACAATATGTTCCCCTTTGAGAGGTTCATGGGAGTCCTAAAGAAATATGTCCGTAACCGCGCTAGGCCAGAAGGAAGCATCTCCATGGGCCATCAAACAGAGGATGTTATCAGGTTTTGTGTTGACTTCATTCCTGGCCTTAACAAGATAGGTCTCCCTAAATCGCGGTATGAGGGGAGACTGACTGGAAAAGGCACTCTTGGAAGAGACTCAATAATATGCAGGGACGGATATTCTTGGTCTCAAGCAAACTACACAGTTCTACAGAACTCTACCTTGGTGACCCCGTATGTCGATGAACACAAGAATAGTCTGCGCTCCAAACACCCGGAGCAGTGCGACGACTGGATTACATGTGAACACATCAGGACTTTCAGCAGTTGGTTGGAAACACGTCTCAAAGGTGACAACACTGTTTGTGATGAGTTGTACTTGTTGTCCAGGGGACCATCTTTGACTGTATTGACTTACAAAGGATACGAGATAAATGGGAATACATTTTACACGATCGCCCAAGATCAAAAGAGCACCAACCAAAACAGCGGTGTCCGCTTTGATGCAGCAACCGAGAGCGGAAAGGACACATATTATGGTTACATAGTGGACATATGGGAACTTGACTACGGACCTGATTTTAAGGTCCCTTTGTTTAAGTGCAAATGGGTCAATCTGTTAGGCGGCGGGGTACAGGTAGACCCACAGTACGGAATGACAACAGTGGATCTGAAAAAATCTTGGGTACACTGACGAACCGTTCGTCCTAGCCAATGATGTGGCACAGGTTATCTATGTGAAGGACATGTCTACCAAACCGAGAAAAAGAAAAGATAAGGAAGCGAATACATCATACGATGAGCCAAAGCGCCACATAGTTCTTTCAGGAAAAAGGGACATCCTGGGAGTGGACGGCAAGACAGACATGTCTGAAGATTATGAAAAGTTTCATGAAATTCCTCCCTTCAATGTCAAGGCTGACCCAAGCATCCTGATAAACAATGAAGATTATCCATGGTTACGGCGCAATAAGCAAATGACACAAGCGAAGAAAAAGTGAAGACTTTCTCCCGCAATAAGAAAATGCTATGTGGGTGAAATTATGATACCATCCCAACTTTCAACTTTTTCAGAGTTCATTTGAAATGCTTTCATGTCTTATGGTTCGAAACTTTGATACTTCGAAAGTGATTGTCCATTTTGTACACGAAGTGCATCAAGTTTTTGTCGTAACCCTCTCTACTTTTTGGAACATGCTATGTGGGTGAAATGATGAGACCATGCCAACTTTCAACCTTTTCAGAGTTCATTTTGAAATGCTTTCCAATTTCAGAGTCATTTAGCTCAAAGAATGAATTAATAGCAAACAGAATGAACTACAAATCTTTTATGAAAATAAAAACAATCAATTAAAATATTATGTTATGATCAACTAAAATAAAACTATAATATTCTTCAATAGCAAAAAGAATATAATTTGTGTGACCTAAAATCAAACTATAAGTATTTAATTGTAAGCATAAATAAAAAATAAATAGCAAAGAAGAAAAAAATTCTAATTTTATAGTAAAGTTATTCATAAACTAGTGATTCACACAAATTTTTAAAAATCCAAATTAAACTATTTAAAATTTAAAACTAATGGCACTAACAGAAAGTTTATAATTTTTGTGACCTAAAAGCAAAAAGAAATCACTAAAAAACTGTAAGTATTTAGTTTTAAGTAGAAATAAAAAATAACTAGAAAAAATTCTAATTTTATAGTAAAGTTATTCATAAACTAGTGATTCACACAAATTTTTAAAAATTCAAATTTAAACTATTTAAAATTTAAAACTAATGGCACTAACAGAAAGTTTATAATTTTTGTGACCTAAAAGCAAAAAGAAATCACTAAAAAACTGTAAGTATTTAGTTTTAAGTAGAAATAAAAAAATAAAAAACCAAAAAATGTAGAAATAAAAAAGGAAAAACCAAAAAAAATAGCCACCTACTGGGCCTCCACGGCCTGAATACGACTAGAAACCCTACATGGGCCAGGATTCAGGCCCACAGGCAAAGCAGTGTCAAATTAGGCCCATAGGCCTGCAGTTCAGAGGAGTTCGAGAGGGAGGAGGCAGCAGAGCTTATAAACTGGTGTTGGGCGCTGTCAACTAGCGATGTGGGACTAAACTTATGGGCGCGGGGCAGCACAAGGGTATTGGTCCCGGTTGGTGGCACCAACCGGGACTAAAGGTGGCATTGGTCCCGGTTGGTGGCACCAGCCGTGACCATTGCCCCCCTTTAGTCCCGGTTGGTGCCACCAACCGGGACCAATGGGCTTCGCTTCCCGCCCTTTGGGCTGCCGAAAAGAGGCCATTGGTCTCGGTTTGTGGCACCAACCGGGACTAATGCCCACCTTTAGTCCCGGTTGCTGCCACGAACCGAGACTAAAGCCTCTTCTATATAAGGCCACACTTTGGAATTTTTCATTCTCATCTTGCAGTTGCCGCCCCTGACGCCGCCAGGCTGCCCCGACGCCGCCCGCCCCCATCGTCGCCGTCGCCCGCGCCCATCGTCGCCGTCGCCCGCGACGCGCGCCGCCCCGGCCCGCCCCCGTCGCCGTCGCCCTCGTCCCTGCCCCGACGCGCACCGCCCCGTCCCGCCCTCGCCGTCGCCCGCACCGGCCCCTTGCCCGAGGCCCGCCGCCCCGGCTACTGTCCCCATCACCGCGCGTGCCGCCCCGAGCCCGCCGTCCTCGTCGCCGGACTCCAGCCGTCGCCGCCCCCCTCAAAGTGAGCCCCCCTCTCGAGTGCCACTCTTGCACCCGAGCGCCCTTGCTCCGCCCCTGCTCCATGGTCGCTGCCGCCCGAGCGCCCCGGCTCCGCCCCTGCGCCCTTGCTCCACCCCTGCTCCGCCGGCCCCGAGCGCCCGAGGAGAAGTAGAGGAGAGGAGAAGTGGAGCAGCAGCAACGCGCTGTCCACTTTTCTGAATTTTTTGGAATAGTGGAGAAATAAATAAGAATAAAAAAGAAGAAAAAGAAGAGGAGAAGAAGAAAGGAATAGTGGAGAAGAAGAGAAAATAGAATATATATTCTATTTTCTCTTCTTCTCCACTATTCCTTTCTTCTTCTCCTCTTTTTTTTCTTCTTTTCTTCTTCTTCTTCTTCTTCTTCTTCTTCTTAGTCGGAAGTAGAGAGAGGTTTCCTAGTGTCAAAGTATTGAAGAAATCCATGCCTTCATCATTAGCCGGAAGTAACCAGGGCATGTTGGTACGAAGTTCTGCAAAGTTATTCTGGAATGGAGTCCCGGATAGAATAATCCGCTTTTTGGTACGAATTCAGCAAAGGCCTTCCAAATAGCGATATTCGGAAGGCTCTTGCTGAACTTTGTACCAAAAAGCGAATTATCCTATCTGGGACTCCGTTCCAGAACAACTTTGAAGAGCTTCGTACCATCATGCACATGTTACTTTCGCCTAATGATGAAGACATGGTTTTGTTGAATCCTTTGACACTAGGCAACCTCCCGACCCCTCGGCGATCCTCTCGAACATGATGTAGTGTCGTCGTTGTCGATATATACCCCCTCCCGATAGCTTACTATGATTAGGTAGCTAGTTCTACGTTTGGCACTAATATATCCATCTGTCATGTTTGAATAATAATTGCCATGTTGTAAATATTTGTAGAAACTATGGACACCGCCCTAGACGAAGCAACAAAAGAAGCGTTGTTGAGGGACATAATCGCAGAAGGAAGTGATGCCATCTCGTTGTTTCTCAACGAAACCGATGGTCTGGAAGGAGAGGGTGAACAAGCTGGCTACGGTGACCTAATGCCGGTGCAAGAAGAAGAACATGAGGACGGCTCCGGTGACCCAATGCCGGTGCAAAAGGAGACCGTGATGACGGCTCCGGTGACCGAACCGAGTCTGGCCAGGTATATATATTAGTTAAGCCTATGCTGACTAGCTGATTGATGCATTCATTGTTTTGGTATGTACACATATTAATTAAGTCTTTGTTCTTTTTTCTAGCCCTCCGAATCGAGCACAACTTCGGCAAAGAGACGAGGCCCGAAGAAAAAGTTGAGCTCGGATGAAAAGTTTGAGATCATAGCAATCGCGTCCGACGGCCAACCTATTGAACCCCTCCGGACAAAGAGCGCATTTGTTGCTCAGTGCGGGGTTCTGGTTAGGGACAAGATCCCGATAAGCATCCAGCAATGGTTTAAGCCGGCTACAGAAGACCCTGAGGTGTCTTATGTCAATGATATGCAGAAAAATGATCTTTGGACTGAGCTGAAGTCAAATTTCACCCTACCGCCTAAGGATAATCCAGAGAACCCAGTTAAAGAGAAATTAATCAAGTCTTTTGCTCTGAAGAGGATGGCAGAACTATTCAGGAGGTGGAAGAAAGAGCTGAATAAGTTTGTCGAAAATAATGAGACACCAGAATTCAAGGGCAGATATGAGAAGATCAGAGATCACTGGCCCGCATTTGTGGCCCACAAGACATCAGAAAAGAGTAAGAAGATGTCGGCGACAAACAAGCAAAATGCTGCGAAGAAGAAGCTTCACCATCGCACGGGGTCAGGTGGCTACCTCGTAGCCCGGCCTAAGTGGTCCAAGAGTGAGAATGATCTGGTTCATAAAGGGATCGAACCAGAGACAAATAACTGGCCAGACCGTTGCCGGACTTGGTTCTTCGGGGCTGGCGGAACCCTGGACCCTGAAACAGGGAAGTGCATTTGGACGAACGATCAAATGGACATACCAGTCAGTAAGCTTAAGCAGTATATCGAAGCAGCGCAGGAAGGGACGTTCTTTCCAGACAGAGAGAACAACGAGCTCACAATGGCCCTCGGGAATCCTGAGCACCCTGGATGGACACGAGGCACGCCAGGCTCCGTTCCGTGGAAGGTTGGGTTTCCGGACGCAGGCGGTTACAAATCCCATGAGAGGAGGAAAAAAGTGCAGCAGACCCAAATGCAGGCGCTGCAAGCAAGGGTGGACGCGATAGAGGAACGAGAAGCAAATCGCAGCAAACGTACTGCCGAAGCCTCCCCCGAAGCTACCCCACCATCTCAGCGCAGAAGCAGCGTGGCTTCCACCGAGCTGCTTCAGTTAGAGCATGCCTTGACGGCTCCTGCCAGCTATCCCGTGGATGCTATCACGGAGTCTCAAAATTGCCACCTTATGACGCAATGGATGAATTTGAAGGTCAAGGCGGCTGTTGGCTCTGTTTATCCTACTGAACCCGGCGCAACTTTTCACTGCCGGCCGATTCCAGAAGGATATGCTAGGGTGATGGTGGATGAGATAACGGAGGGATTTGAGGACCTCCAGCTTGACCACCCTACCGGTGAAGGGGAGACTCGGCTGGGGTCTGCTTTGAAGACTCCATGCCTATGGCGGAAGGAGCTCATCAACCTTCCGAACTGGACGCCTCCGCCTCCTCCTCCTCCTCCGGCGAGTCAGGGCACTCCGCCTCCACCGCTTCCTCCTCCGGCGAGTGACGATCAGGGCCCTCGGCCGGCTCCTTCTCCGGCGCGTGGCGGCACTCCACCTCCTTCTCCGCCTGCGCCTACGCGCCCGAGCAGCCAGCCTCCTCCTTCTCTGCCTCGTCAGCAAGGGAGGAAGAGACCTGCCGCCGCTCCAGCTGCTCCGGCGCGTCGTAGTCCTTCTCCTCCGCCGCTTAAGCAAGTAAAGAAGACAACCGCTACGTCTGCTCGGTCGGCGTCTAGCAGTACAACCAGAGGCGGGAGGACATACAGATTCGGTCCTTCTCTGAAGACTCCGGAGAAGTTACCATACGAGAGGACCCAGGAGGAGAACGCCGAGATCGCACGAGAAGAAGTGAAGAAATTCTTTGAAGGGGTGAAAGCAAAGAAACATCCACCTCCGGAGGAGAAGGTAGATCGGGTGAAAGTGAAGCGCACTCTGGCTGCCCTGACAAAACCACCGAAGTCTGATCCACCGAAAGGAAACTATGACCGCATTATTGGAAAAGAATTTGCCGAAGCGGAGTGGTCGGGAAGTACTGTCAGTGATCAAAGGCTGAAAGAACGACGAGCTGGGAAACAAATTACCCAGCTCGGCGAACAAGCGAAGCAATCGTGCCCCCCGCTCAAGGTGCCTAGCCACAACGTCGATAATGATCTGAGGATGGTGCCCGGTTATAGCAATCTTGCAGATTACCTGCTCGACGAAGTACATTATGAACCCATGGACGTGCAGATACAAAGATACGAGTACGGGAAGCCTCTCGTCAAAGATGAAAGATCTCTATCAACGATGATGCGAAGATTGCATGATTGGTACTTGAAAATCTGCAGAGACTCTGGGGGGAGGAGTACTTTGTATGAGAGAGTTAAACCGGAGCATGACCTCGTTGGAATTGATCTGTTGCCTGTTCCATTTGAGGAGTTCTATCAGTTTTTCAATCAATTGGCCCTCGATAAAACAACGGTCGCCTGCTACTGTCTGTAAGTAGTACTACTTCTGTCATTAAGTTTCTCTATATAGCTTAGCTCTTTCATTGCATGTATTTATAATCATCCTCACTATATTATGCAGATTGAAGATCGTCGAATTGAAGAAAAGACAAGTCGGTGATATTGGGTTCATTAACACATATCTCATAGATGCAACTCAGGTTAAACTTCATGCCGCAGCTACCGAGGCCAGCTTGCTACGATCGTTCGTAATAAATCAAAACAAAGATATAATACTCTTTCCTTACAACTTCAGGTGAGTGTTACTGTCTTGTGCGTATTCGGTTTCCCTTATATATTAGTCAAGGTTATAGTAATGTAATTGATGAGTTATGCATGTGTGTGCAGTTACCACTATATTCTCCTAGAGATTAAGCTTGAGCAGGGAGTAGTAACCGTCTTGGACTCTAAACAAAAAGATCCCAAGGAGTATGCGGACATGACTGAAATCCTCAAGAAGTAAGTTAAATCGATCATTATCCACCATATCAGCAACTTTGTTCATTTCCTGATATCAAGTAATTGTTTTCTTTTTCCGGCAGGGTTTGGAGAAAATTCACCAAAACAGTTCCGGGACTGCCGAAGGAGCTGGAATTTAGACACCCGAAAGTAAGTACTATAGTAGCATGTTCCGCGCATCTCCTAGTGATTCAAGCGCTAGTTTCATCAATACCATTTAGTATTCTTGCTTATCAGTTTGATTGACCTCTATTTCTAGTAAAGTGGTTGTGGCAGGAACAAGGGAATGATTTCTGTGGATACTACATCTGCGAGTCCATCCGCCACACGACCTGTGAGCGGGGCGGGTACTCTAACGAACAATATGAAGTACGTAAATAACAACATTCACAATTTTATTTTATTACCATCATTTGTGTTGAGTTTCATTCATTTATATATATATATATATGTATTGACCCCCTTCTTCAAATTAGATGTTTCGGAAGCGGGATGAACTCCTAGCACCAGCTCGCATGCGAGCAATTCAAGAGGAATTGGCGGCATTCTTTCTTGACCACGTGATCCCTGAAGACGGAGAATTCTATGTGGACCCTGAGTCCGTATGATTATATTTGTAAGAGATAATTATTGTATATATGTAGCCGGTAGTGTCAGATAGATATACGAGAACTTGTTGTTCGACCAATCTCTCGGAGAAGGAGAGGTGGTCGATATCACTTCTCTCTGTATATATGCATATATGTTCATGACGATCTTCTGTTTCCTTCGTTTGCTTACTAGCTTGCTAGCGTGTCTAGTCCTCTCTATATACGTATGTATAGTACGTAGCGTCGACCAAGCACGGACATAAGAGAGGACACTTCTCTCTATTAATTATAACTAGCTAACACAATATATGAAACACCTAAATTAACCCCCCAAAACCCCCCCCCCCCCCCCCTTTCAAAAAAAACAAAAACCCCAGCCACAGAAGTGCTGACGCGTGGATGCCTATTGGTCCCGGTTGGTGGGACCAAAGGGTCTCCTGACTGGGCTCTGCGCACTGCCCACGTGGAGGGCCTTTAGTCCCGGTTCTGGATTGAACCGGGACTAAAGGGGGGAGGTATTAGTACCGACACTTTAGTCCCGGTTCCGGAACCGGGACTAAAGGCCCTTACGAACCGGGACTATATGCCCTTTTTCTACCAGTGTGGATCTGTTCCTTTTCCTCCCCCCCACGGGTTAAAATCCCCCCGCATCTCTCTCTCCCCCGCAGCGGGCACGCCCGCGCCCTCTCGGCAACCTACGCCACCATCCCCGCTCGCCGCGCTCGCCGTGGTGACCATCAAGCTCCCCGCGGGCATCGGTTCCGGCCAAAAAACGAGGCGCAGCTGCAGCACATCCGGCACAGGGTTGTAGCCCCGCGTACTCGCCGCCACGCCACGCCGGTCGAGGTTGCAGCTCGCCGGTGACCGGTTGCAGCATCCGCCCCCTGCCCCCGTACTGGATCTCGCCGCCGGAATTCACAGAAACCCTCCACCGGCATCTCGTGAAAGAATGGATATAGCAAAAACCGTGGACGGTAGTAGCAAAAATCCACATGGTCGAAGCTTTCTTTAATGCGGGATGAAGCTTTTCAATTCAACGGTTGAAGCTCCTCAATTTAATGGATGCAGCTTTTTTGTGCTCGGTGCCCCGGCGATCAGTTTCTTCGTATTTTTTGGTTGAAGTTTTTTCATCGCCGGTTGTAGCCTTCTAGTCCACCGGTTGCAGCTTTTTTGTGCTCGGTGCTTGGTGCCATAGCTTCAACCGGCGATGAAAGAATGGATGTAGCAAAAAACTGTGAACGGTAGTAGCAAAAATCCAAATGGTTGAAGCTTTCTTTAATGCGGGATGAAGCTTTTCAATTCAACAGTTGAAGCTCCTCAATTGAATGGATGCAGCCTTTTTGTGCTCGGTGTCCCGGCGATTAGTTTCTTCGTAATTTTTTGTTGAAGCTTTTCCATCGCCGGTTGTAGCTTTGCAGTCCACTGGTTGCAGCTTTTGTTGCGGGGAGTGCGCCGGCGACTAGCATCTCCGTTTGTCTTTTGAAACTTTTTATGTTGCCGGTTGAAGCTAGTTGGGTCATCGGCTGTAGCATTTTGTGCTGCCGGTTGCAGTTTCTCTCGCGCGCGGCCATCAGGCGACGGCACGGCCGTGGCGATGAGGGCAGCCATGGAAACGGCCATGGCGATGAGCGCAACTATGGAAACGACGCGGCAGCGTTGCCCCCGAGGAGCACACGAACAACACAGGAAGCAGGAGCTGATGGCCGGCCTGCATCCATGGAGTTTTCTGTCTGGGTAATCACGAGAAAGAAGCAGTGGATGGAGGCGTTGGGGAGAGGATAAGGTACACGTGTTGCCTTCCTGATGGCTAGCGCTAGCGAGGCGAAAGCGACCGGCCCGAGCGTTTCGCCGGCGCACTGCGCGTAAACATTTCCCTTCGGTAAAACTCGTTCGTCCCAGATTTTCTTGTCACGAGTGAGCCGCACATCGTTTTTGTTTTAATTTCGTCTGTCACTCGCATGGACAGATGTGGGGCTGCTTTGTATTTTTTTCTGCGTTGATGGGGCAGCAGGAAAAAAAATACTTGTGAGGAAATCAAACTCCACACCTCCACTTTCGTTCCGATCACAACAGCCAGGTAAGCCATCCTATGATTTGTGCTACAAAAAGGGTCGTTACCCAATTAATAGTCCCACCTCATTCTTTCTATCAAAATCCACTAATTTTTATATGCTGCCAAGTTGCCTTGAAATAAGCAAGTTGCCCAAAGACCAGATAAGGGAGGACATGCAAGGAAATCAGCGGAATTCAATTGGAAAATCAGCGGCTAGAGCAATGAGACAACCATCATGCAGCAATCAATCCGGCGGGTGGACAGCAACATCGTCACGTGTTGCGTGCTGGGCACACTCTTAGGATTTTGTTCTTTTTTTTCTGTATGCGTTTTTAGGTTTTAGATGAGTTTTATTTTTCGGTTTTTGCATGGTTTCTCATAGGCTTTTGAGAAAAAATTAACAATTTTTGCATGATTTTTTTTTGCTTCCGTGAAAAAGGCAAATTTGTTTCTTGGGAAATCGATTTTTTTAGGAATTTTGCTTCCACCAGAAGCACAGATTTTCTTTCCCGACTGTTGTGCTTCTCAAAAAAGAAAAAGAAAATTCATTGTTTTGCTTCCAGGAGAAGCACAGATTTGCTTTCGTGAAAGTTGTGCCTCTCAAAAATAAAATAAAAACTTGTTTTTTGCTTCCACAAGAAACACACGCTTGCTTCCGTGAAAAGCACGGTTGTTCTTCACACAAAAGGAAAAATGACGATTTTTTCTTGTGTAGGCACAAATTTGCTTCTCTTGTTATCGCCTAAAAATGTGAGTGAACCTTTGCAAAACATACACGTTAATTAGTGATTTCGTGGCGGCTAAGGCACGTATTAGGATAGCTTTTTTTTGACGGGTAACTAGGGACTTTATTAAACAATAATCAACATCGGAATACAAATAATGTCTGATAATGTCCCTAGCCAAATATGGCGACCTACAGCGAGAGAAGTTGCCGCTTTCGCGAGTGCATGTGCTTCGAAATTATTTTCTCTGTGCTCAAACTTGAATTTAACATGGTGGAACTCCCTCCTCCTTTCTGATATTTCATGCAATACCGGTGCATAGTGATTTGCTGCTCCTGTGCCTATCTTGCTCACGACATCCAGACAATCGGACGCAATCAGTAAGCGAGTAAGGTCGAGGTCCATAGCCAGTGCTAAGGCCTCATTGCACGCATGCGCCTCAAGTGCAGCTGCATCATTCAATTCATCAAAGACCACTGCCGACCCCCCCCCCCCCCAAGAAAAGGCCTTCCTTGTCCCTACAGATCACCGCTGTTGCACCTACATGACCTTGCCTCGATGTGCCTCCAAGATTGAGCTTAGCTTCATCTCCTTCAGGTGGTATCCATACTTTGGCCCGTGGCCGGGGGTCAACGAGCCTTGCAGCACCCGGTTTCAATTGGTTCGATCTGCAATCTCTAGGTCCTGAAGATACCTCATGATAAAATAGAAAGTAGTTAGTGGGCTCTGGAACTCGTTGTCATGGATTGCTTTCCTTCGTGCCCACCATATAGCCCACATAGTGATCAAAACTTTTGCAAGCTCCGTTTCATTGAGTGTCTCAAACAACCAAAACATCCACAATCGGGGATCCATCGATCTATTGGATATCACATGCTCTAACACCTCCTCTTCTCCTAGCGCCCACATGCATCTTGCCATGCGGCAGTCAAACAAAGAATGGCGCCAAGTATCTTCTTGAGCATTGCACAAAGAGCAGGCCACCGAGTCTGCCATCTTTCGGTGATGACAGGTTGATCCAGTTGGCAACGAGGTGTTGGCAAGGCGCCAGGGGCACCCTCACCTTCCATAATCGGGACCACTCCCGCTTAGAGGAAGTCTCATCGGATATGCTTGTTCTATGCTCAGTCCAGTCCTCCCTCTGGTACTTAATACCCGTTAGCATCCTGTATGCCGATTTGACCGAGAAGACACCCCGCTTGTCATAATGCCATGCATAGAAATCATCATGTAACCATGAGGTCAACGGAATGTTTAAAATGGCGTCCACATCTGGACCAACAAAATGTTCGGACATCACCTGCTTATCCCACGTTCTCGTGACTGCATTGATCAACTCCGAGACCTGTCGTGGTGGATCTGCTCCCAATGCACAGAATGGCCTCAATTTATAATCACGTGTATCCAGTTCTCACTCCAGATGCTCGTGTCCTCACCTGTTCCAACTCTTGATGATACCGAACGCTAGAATCTCCTTTCCCTCCATTATAGAGCGCCAAACCTGAGAAGGATAGTTACCCAATGATTCCTCAAGGATGTTACAATGTGGGTAGTACCGTGCCTTAAGCACCCTCGCGCTTAGAGAGTCAGGGTCCTGTAGAAGGCGCCAAGCTTGTCGAGCTAGCAAGGCGAGGTTAAAAAGCTCAATATCTCTAAAGCCCACCCCCCCATGAACTTGGGCTTGCACATAGTGTTCCATGACACCCAGGCAGTTTTCCTCTCTCCTCGTTTGCTGCCCCACCAGAACTTCCTAAGAAGACCATTAACGTGCTCGCGTAGACCTCTTGGCAATTTGAAGCAAGCCATAGAATACATTGGTATAGATTGTGAAACTGATTTAATGAGAACTTCCTTCCCTCCCGCAGATAAACACTTCTCCATCCAGCCCTGTACATGCTTCCATATTCTATCTTTACGGTACCGAAAACAACCTTCCTTTGAGCTGCCAACTGTTGGGAACGTAGCAGAATTTTAAATTTTTCTACGCATCACCAAGATCAATCTATGGAGTCATCTAGCAACGAGGGAGAGAGGAGTGCATCTACATACCCTTGTAGATCGCGAGCGGAAGTGTTCAAGAGAACGGGGTTGATGGAGTCGTACTCGTCGTGATCCAAATCACCGATGACCTAGCGCCGAACGGACGGCACCTCCGCGTTCAACACACGTACGGTTGGGAAGACGTCTCCTCCTTCTTGATCCAGCAAGGGAAGGAGAGGTTGATGGAGATCCAGCAGCACGGCGACGTGGTGGTGGAAGTAGCGGTGATCTCGGCAGGGCTTCGCCAAGCTCCAACGAGAGAGAGAGGGGTGTTACGAGGGGAGAGGGAGGCGCCAAGGGCTTGGGTGCGGCTGCCCTCCCTCCCCCCACTATATATAGGACCCCTAGGGGGGCGCTGGCCCTAGGAGATCCAATCTCCAAGGGGGCGGCAGCCAAGGGGGGGAACTTGCCCCCCAAGTCAGGTGGGGCGCCCCCACCCCTAGGGTTTCCAACCCTAGGTGCAGGGGGAGGCCCATGGGGGACGTACCAGCCCACCAAGGGCTGGTTCCCCTCCCACTTCAGCCCATGGGCCCCTCCGGGATAGGTGGCCCCACCCGGTGGACCCCCGGGACCCTTCCGGTGGTCCCGGTACAATACCGATTGCTCTGGAAACTTTCCCGATGGCCGAAACTGGACTTCCTATATATAAATCTTCACCTCCGGACCATTCCGGAACTCTCGTGATGTCTGGGATCTCATCCAGGACTCCGAACAACTTTCGGGTTACCACATACTAATATCTCTACAACCCTAGCGTCAACCGAACCTTAAGTGTGTAGACCCTACGGGTTCGGGAGACATGCAGACATGACCGAGACGACTCTCCGGTCAATAACCAACAACGGGATCTGGATACCCATGTTGGCTCCCACATGTTCCACAATGATCTCATCGGATGAACCACGATGTCAAGGATTCAATCAATCCCGTATTCAATTCCCTTTGTCAATCGGTATGTTACTTGCCCGAGATTCGATCATCGGTATCCCAATACCTCGTTCAATCTCGTTACCGGCAAGTCACTTTACTCGTACCACAATGCATGATCCCGTGACCAAACACTTGGCCACATTGAGCTCATTGTGATGATGCATTACCGAGTGGGCCCAGAGATACCTCTCCGTCATACGGAGTGACAAATCCCAGTCTCGATCCGTGTCAACCCAACAGATACTTTTGGGGATACCTGTAGTATACCTTTATAGTCACCCAGTTACGTTGTGACATTTGGTACACCCAAAGCACTCCTACGGCATCCGGGAGTTACACGATCTCATGGTCTAAGGAAATGATACTTGACACTTGAAAAGCTCTAGTAAACGAACTACACGATCTTGTGCTTTGCTTAGGATTGGGTCTTGTCCATCACATCATTCTCCTAATGATGTGATCCCGTTATCAATGACATCCAATGTCCATAGTCAGGAAACCATGACTATCTATTGATCAACGAGCTAGTTAACTAGAGGCTCACTGGGGACATGTTGTGGTCTATGTATTCACACATGTATTACGATTTCCGAATAACACAATTATAGCATGAACAATAGACAATTACCATGAACAAGGAAATATAATAATAACCATTTTATTATTGCCTCTAGGGCATATTCCCAACAGTCTCCCACTTGCACTAGAGTCAATAATCTAGTTACATTGTGATGAATCGAACACCCATAGAGTTCTGGTGTTGATCATGTTTTGCTCGCGGAAGAGGTTTAGTCAACGGATCTGCGACATTCAGATCCGTATGTACTTTGCAAATATCTATGTCTCGATCTTGAATATTTTCACGAATGGGGTTGAAGCGACGCTTGATGTGCCTGGTCTTCTTGTGAAACCTGGGCTCCTTGGCAAGGGCAATAGCTCCACTGTTGTCACAGAAGAGAGTGATCGGCCCCGACACATTGGGTATGACTCCTAGGTCGGTGATGAACTCCTTCATCCAGATTGCTTCATGCGCTGCCTCCGAGGCTGCCATGTACTCCGCTTCACATGTAGATCCCGCCACGACGCTTTGCTTGCAACTGCACCAGCTTACTGCCCCACCATTCAAAATATACACATATCCGGTTTGTGACTTAGAGTCATCCAGATCTGTGTCGAAGCTAGCGTCGACGTAACCCTTTACGACGAGCTCCTCGTCACCTCCATATACGAGAAACATATCCTTAGTCCTTTTCAGGTACTTCAGGATGTTCTTGACCGCTGTCCAGTGTTCCATGCCGGGATTACTTTGGTACCTTCCTACGAAACTCATGGCAAGGTTTACATCAGGTCTGGTACACAACATGGCATACATGATAGACCCTATGGCTGAGGCATAGGGGACGACACTCATCTTTTCTCTATCTTCTGCCGTGGTCGGACATTGAGCTGAGCTCAATTTCACACCTTGCAACACAGGCAAGAACCCCTTCTTGGACTGATCCATATTGAACTTCTTCAATATCTTATCAAGGTATGTGCTTTGTGAAAGACCTATGAGGCGTCTCGATCTATCTCTATAGATCTTGATGCCTAATATGTAAGCAGCTTCTCCAAGGTCCTTCATTGAAAAACACTTATTCAAGTAGGCCTTAATACTGTCCAAAAGTTCTATATCATTTCCCATCAAAAGTATGTCATCCACATATAATATGAGAAATGCTACAGAGCTCCCACTCACTTTCTTGTAAACGCAGGCTTCTACATAAGTCTGCATAAACCCAAACGCTTTGATCATTTCATCAAAGCGAATGTTCCACCTCCGAGATGCTTGCACCAGCCCATAGATGGAGCGCTGGAGCTTGCATACCTTGTTAGCATTCTTAGGATCGACAAAACCTTCTGGCTGCATCATATACAATTCTTCCTTAAGAAAGCCGTTAAGGAATGCCGTTTTGATGTCCATTTGCCATATCTCATAATCATAGTATGCGGCAATTGCTAACATGATTCGGACGGACTTCAGCTTCGCTACGGGTGAGAAGGTCTCATCGTAGTCAACCCCTTGAACTTGTCGATAACCCTTAGCGCAAGTCGAGCCTTATAGATGGTAACATTACCATCCGCGCCCGTCTTCTTCTTAAAGATCCATTTATTCTCTATCGCTCGCCGATCATCAGGAAAGTCTGTCAAAGTCAATACTTTGTTTTCATACATGGATCCTATCTCGGATTGCATGGCTTCAAGCCATTTGTTGGAATCTAGGCCCGCCATTGCTTCTTCATAGTTCGAAGGTTCACCGTTGTCTAACAACATGATTTCCAGGACAGGGTTGCCATACCATTCTGGTGTGGAACGTGTCTTTGTGGACCTTCGAAGTTCAGTAGCAACTTGATCCGAAGTACCTTGATCATCATCATTGACTTCCTCTCTAGTCGGTGCAGGCACCACAGGAACATCTTCCTGAGCTGCGCTACTTTCCGGTTCAAGAGGCAGTACTTCATCGAGTTCTACTTTCCTCCCACTTACTTCTCTCGAGAGAAACTCTTTCTCCAGAAAGGACACGTTCTTGGCAACAAAGATCTTGCCTTCGGATCTGAGGTAGAAAGTATACCCAATGGTTTCCTTAGGGTATCCTATGAAGACGCATTTTTCCGACTTGGGTTCGAGCTTTTCAGGTTGAAGTTTCTTGACATAAGCATCGCATCCCCAAACTTTTAGAAACGACAGCTTAGGTTTCTTCCCAAACCATAATTCATACGGTGTCGTCTCAACGGATTTAGACGGTGCCCTATTTAAAGTGAATGTAGCTGTCTCTAGAGCGTATCGCCAAAAAGATAGCGGTAAATCAGTGAGTGACATCATAGATCGCACCATATCCAAAGAGTGCGATTACGACGTTCGGATACACCGTTATGCTGAGGTGTTCCAGGCGGCGTGAGTTGTGAAACGATTCCACATTTCCTTAAGTGCGTACCAAATTCGTGACTTAAATATTCTCCCCCACGATCTGATCGTAAGAATTTTATCTTTCGGTCACGTTGATTCTCTACCTCATTCTGAAATTCCTTGAACTTTTCAAAGGTCTCAGACTTGTGTTTCATAAAATAGACATACCCATATCCACTTAAGTCATCAGTGAGAGTGAGAACATAACCATAGCCACCGCGAGCCTCAACGCTCATTGGACCGCACACATCAGTATGTATAATTTCCAATAAGTTGGTTGCTCGCCCCATTGTTCCGGAGAACGGAGTGTTGGTCATTTTACCCATGAGGTATGGTTCGCATGTGTCAAATGATTCGAAATCAAGAGACTCCAAAAGTCCATCTGTATGGAGCTTCTTCATGCGTTTGACACCGATGTGACCAAGGCGGCAGTGCCACAGATATGTGGGACTATCATTATCAATCTTACATCTTTTGGTATTCACACTATGAATATGTGTAACATCACGTTCGAGATTCATTAAGAATAAACCATTGACCAGCGGGGCATGACCATAAAACATATCTCTCATATAAATAGAACAACCATTATTCTTGGATTTAAATGAGTAGCCATCTCGTATTAAACGAGATCCAGATACAATGTTCATGCTCAAAGCTGGCACTAAATAACAATTATTGAGGTTTAAAACTAATCCCGTAGGTAAATGTAGAGGTAGCGTGCCGACGGCGATCACATCGACCTTGGAACCATTCCCGACGCGCATCGTCACCTCGTCCTTCGCCAGTCTCCGCTTATTCCGCAGCTCCTGTTTTGAGTTACAAATGTGAGCAACGGCACCGGTATCAAATACCCAGGAGCTACTACAAGTACTGGTAAGGTACGCATCAATTATATGTATATCACATATACCTTTAGTGTTGCCGGCCTTCTTGTCCGCTAAGTATTTGGGGCAGTTCCGCTTCCAGTGTCCCTTTCCCTTGCAATAAAAGCACTCAGTCTCAGGTTTGGGTCCATTCTTTGGCTTCTTCCCGGCAGCTTGCTTACCGGGCGCGGCAACCCCCTTGCCGTCTTTCTTGAAGTTCTTCTTACCCTTGACTTTCTTGAAACTAGTGGTTTTATTGACCATCAACACTTGATGTTCCTTTTTGATTTCCACCTCCGCTGATTTCAGCATTGAAAATACTTCAGGAATAGTTTTCACCATCCCCTGCATATTGTAGTTCATCACAAAGCTCTTGTACCTAGGTGGGAGCGACTGAAGGATTCTGTGACCGCCTCATCCGGGAGGTTAATGTCCAGCTGGGACAAGCGGTTATGCAACCCAGACATTTTGAGTATGTGCTCACTGACAGAACTATTTTCCTCCATCTTACAACTGTAGAACTTGTCGGAGACTTCATATCTCTCGACCCGGGCATGAGCTTGGAAAACCATTTTCAGCTCTTCGAACATCTCATATGCTCCGTGTTGCTCAAAACGCTTTTGGAGCCCCGGTTCTAAGCTATAAAGCATGCTGCACTGAACGAGGGAGTAATCATCAGCACGTGACTGCCAAGCGTTCATAACGTCTTGGTTCTCTGGGATGGGTGCGTCACCTAGTGGTGCTTCTAGGACATATGCTTTCTTGGCAGCTATGAGGATGATCCTCAGGTTCCGGACCCAGTCCGTATAGTTGTTGCCATCATCTTTCAGCTTGGTTTTCTCTAGGAACGCGTTGAAGTTGAGGTTGACATGAGCGTTGGCCATTTGATCTACAAGACATTTTGCAAAGGTTTTTAGACTAAGTTCATGATAATTAAGTTCATCTAATCAAATTATTTAATGAACTCCCACTCAGACAGACATCCCTCTAGTCATCTAAGTGATACATGATCCGAGTCAACTAGGCCGTGTCCGATCATCATGTGAGACGGACTAGTCATCATCGGTGAACATCTTCATGTTGATCGTATCTTCTATACGACTCATGTTCAACCTTTCGGTCTTCCGTGTTCCAAGGCCATGTCTATACATGCTAGGCTCGTCAAGTCAACCTAAGTGTATTGCATGTGTAAATCTGGCTTACACCCTTGTATTCGAACGTTAGAATCTATCACACCCGATCATCACGTGGTGCTTCGAAACAACGAACCTTCGCAACGGTGCACAGTTAGGGGGAACACTTTCTTGCAATTATGTGAGGGATCATCTTATTTAAGCTACCGTCGTTCTAAGCAAATATGATGTAAAACATGATAAACATCACATGCAATCAAATAGTGACATGATATGGCCAATATCATTTTGCTCCTTTTGATCTCCATCTTCGGGGCGCCATGATCATCATCGTCACCGGCATGACACCATGATCTCCATCATCATGATCTCCATCATCGTGTCTTCATGAAGTTGTCTCGTCATCTATTACTTCTACTACTATGGCTAACGGTTTAGCAATAAAGTAAAGTAATTACATGACATTTATGTTGACTCGCAGGTCATAAATAAATTAAGACAACTCCTATGGCTCCTGCCGGTTGTCATACTCATCGACATGCAAGTCGTGATTCCTATTACAAGAACATGATCAATCTCATACATCACATATATCATTCATCACATCCTTTTGGCCATATCACATCACATGGCACATGCTGCAAAAACAAGTTAGACGTCCTCTAATTGTTGTTGCAAGTTTTTTACGTGGCTGCTATAGGTTTCTAGCAAGAACGTTTCTTACCTACGCCAAAACCACAACGTGATATGCCAATTTCTATTTACCCTTCATAAGGACCCTTTTCATCGAATCCGATCCGACTAAAGTGGGAGAGACAGACACCCGCTAGCCACCTTATGCAACTAGTGCATGTCAGTTGGTGGAACCAGTCTCACGTAAGCGTACGTGTAAGGTCGGTCCGGGATGCTTCATCCCACGGTGCTGCCGAATCAAGATAAGACTAGTAACGGCAAGTAAATTGAAAAAATCAATGCCCACAACAACTTGTGTTCTACTCGTGCATAGAAACTACGCATAGACCTAGCTCATGATGCCACTGTTGGGGAACGTAGCAGAATTTTAAAATTTTCTATGCATCACCAAGATCAATCTATGGAGTGCATCTACATACCCTTGTAGATCGCGAGCGGAAGCGTTCAAGAGAACGGGGTTGATGGAGTCGTACTCGTCGTGATCCAAATCACCGATGACCTAGCGCCGAACGGACGGCACCTCCGCGTTCAACACACGTACGGTTGGGAAGACGTCTCCTCCTTCTTGATCCAGCAAGGGAAGGAGAGGTTGATGGAGATCCAGCAGCACGACGGCGTGGTGGTGGAAGCAGCGGTGATCTCGGCAGGGCTTCGCCAAGCTCCAACGAGAGAGAGAGAGAGAGAGAGGGGTGTTACGAGGGGAGAGGGAGGCGCCAAGGGCTTGGGTGCGGCTGCCTCCCTCCCCCCACTATATATAGGACCCCTAGGGGGGCGCCGGCCCTAGGAGATCCAATCTCCAAGGGGGGTGGCAGCCAAGGGGGGGGGGGAACTCGCCCCCCAAGTCAGGTGGGGCGCCCCCCACCCCTAGGGTTTCCAACCCTAGGCGCAGGGGGAGGCCCATGGGGGGCGCACCAGCCCACCAAGGGCTGGTTCCCCTCCCACTTCAGCCCATGGGGCCCTCCGAGATAGGTGGCCCCACCCGGTGGACCCCCGGGACCCTTTCGGTGGTCCCGGTACAATATCGATTACCCCCGAAACTTTCCCGATGGCCGAAACTGGACTTCCTATATATAAATCTTCACCTCCGGACCATTCCGGAACTCCTCGTGACGTCCGGGATCTCATCCGGGACTCCGAACAACTTTCGGGTTACCGCATACTAATATCTCTACAACCCTAGCGTCACCGAACCTTAAGTGTGTAGACCCTACGGGTTCGGGAGACATGCAGACATGACCGAGACGACCACTACTAGGGAAAAGCCTAGCAGCAGCGAGGGTTTTGGGCCTCTCAGTAGCGTGGGTGTCGGCGCTACTATAAGGCGCTACAGCTAACGTATAGCAGTAGCGCCTGTTGTTAGGAACCCGTTGCCTCTTTGCTTTCGGTTCTACATCGGCTCCGCTCCCCGAGGCAGCGCCGGTCTCAGTCTCAGCGCCGGTCTCGATGCCGGTCTGAGTCTGAGCGCCGGTCTCAGTCTCAGCACCGGTCTGCGTGTCGGTCTCAGTCCCCGATGCCACCGGTGGGCCCAGCAATAACATCGGTTGATCGTCCGTAAGGCTAAAAATTCGTCTGCCGCCCGGTAGGCGTCGTCGCAATCACCAGAACCCTGTCCTTCATCGTTGCCAGCCATGTTTCCTATGATTAAATCTAGTCAATTAATTCTAGACCTAATAAAATGAATAATGACATAAAAAGGCCTATTGTTTTGCAGGAATGTTGACTCCTTCCTGGTGCGGCAAATCACGGGCACTCGATATGTCCTAGTTTGTAGCACAAGTTATGCCGAAATTCACGAAAAATTTCGGCATGACCTTTGCTAAAAAGTGGACAAATCGAGAACCTGAAATTTGCCGAAAAAGAAATGAATCAACATTCCGGCAAAACATAGGCCACTAAGCATCATTCCCTGGAAACAGTGTCCAAATATACACGAGCAACCACATGTCCAAATTTCGCAAGCTAATTCAAAAACAAAGTGTAGAAGAAAATTCATTTAACTACTAATAGAACAAAATTCAGTTAACTTTAGTGCTCTATAATGGTGAAAGGAAAAAAAATTCAGTTAACTACTAATTTCATTCATTTAGGTTATTCATTTAACATCACCCAATTAACCTACTGTACCACTACTACTAGCAGCACTACTAACCTAATTAACCTAGCAAAACTCTAGTGCCCTAACTGAAAAACATCTAATTAACATCTACTTGTACCACTATTGCCCTAACCTAATTAACATCTACTAGTATCACTATATACTATACAAGCAGCATCTACACTAATTAAACCCTATTGCCCTAACTAACTTTTGCTCTACTAATTTTGCTCTACTAATTTTTTCTTTAAAATACAGAGAGAGATGAGTGGGGGGAGGGGTGGGGGACTTACAGAGAGGGGAGAGAGGGCGGGCTCGGGCACAGGCAACGGCGGTCCTAGGCGGGCTCGGGCGGCGGTGAGGTGGAGGGCGCCGACGGTGACGTCGAGGGCGGCCTCGGGCGGCGGCGGTGAGGATGACGGCGGCCTCGGGGGGAGACGGTGAGGTTGCGGGCGTCCACGCCGGCAGGAGACGGCGGCGAAGTGGGCGACAGCGAATTGGGGAGACGGCAGTGAGGGCGAGGGATTTGGGGAAGAAGTGGTGGCCGGGGGGCGGGGGGGGGGGACCGCTGTTTAAGTGAAACGTAACGGTAGCGAGTTTCCGGAAACACGCTATAGCTATGTTAGCTATAGCGCGTTTACTGAAACCCGCTACTGCTATTCCTTTCTCCTTTTTTTTCCTTTTTTATTTTATTTTTCTTTACATTTTATTTTTTTCCTTTCTCCTTTTTCTATTTATTTCATTTTCATTTACTTTTCTACTTGTTTTTCACTTTATTTTATTTTCGTTAGCAGCAGCGCCTTACACGAAAGCGCGCTACAGCTAAGGAGCGTAGCAGTAGCGCTGGGCCAGTATACGCGCTACTTCTAGGTTGGGCTAGCCATGTGCGCCCAGTTCAAACATAGCAGCAACGCTTTTTGCTAGTACGCGCTACTGCAAAAGTCGTAGCAGTAGCGCGGTTTATTTACGCGCGCTGCTACTAATTAGCAGTAGCGTTTGATTTTGTACACCGCTACTGGTAACATTCTATGTATAAGGTTTTCCCTAGTAGTGGACTCTCCGGTCAATAACCAACAACGGGATCTGGATACACATGTTGGCTCCCACATGTTCAACGATGATCTCATCGGATGAACCACGATGTCAATGATTCAATCAATCCCGTATTCAATTCCCTTTGTCAATCGGTACATTACTTGCCCGAGATTCGATTGTAGGTATCCCAATACCTCGTTCAATCTCTTTACCGGCAAGTCACTTTACTCGTATCGCAATGCATGATCCCGTGACCAAACACTTGGCCACATTGAGCTCATTGTGATGATGCATTACCGAGTGGGCCTAGAGATACCTCGCTGTCATACGGAGTGACAAATCCCAGTCTCGATCCGTGTCAACCCAACAGATACTTTCGGGGATACCTGTAGTATACCTTTATAGTCACCCAGTTATGTTGTGACGTTTGGTACACCCAAATCACTCCTACGGCATCCGGGAGTTACACGATCTCATGGTCTAAGGAAATGATACTTGACATTGGAAAAGCTCTAGCAAATGAACTACACGATCTTGTGCTATGCTTAGGATTGGGTCTTGTCCATCACATCATTCTCCTAATGATGTGATCCCGTTATCAATGACATCCAATGTCCATAGCCAGGAAACCATGACAATCTATTGATCAACGAGCTAGTTAACTAGAGGCTCACTAGGGACATGTTGTGGTCTATGTATTCACACATGTATTACGATTTCCGGATAACACAATTATAGCATGAACAATAGTCAATTACCATGAACAAGGAAATATAATAATAACCATTTTATTATTGCCTCTAGGGCATATTCCCAACACCAACATCGGTGGGCAGCCCAAGATATTTCTCGAAAAGAGATTCATTATGCACATCAAGCAGTCCCTTTACCTCATTCCTCAATGTATCTGGAACTCCCTTGCTGAAATAAATGGATGATTTGTCTGTGTTGATTCTTTGACCTGAAGCATCATAGTATTTCCTCAGCAAATCTTGGACTGTGGATGCACTTTCAGTGTGTGCCTCAAAGAAAAGCAAGTTGTCATCTACAAAAAAGGTGATTTACCGCCGGTGCTGTGGCCGCAACAGAAACACCTCGAATCCTGCTCTCTTGAGCTTTCAGCAAGCAAGAGAGTCCTTCAGCCACCAGCGAAAATAAATACGGGGAGATAGGGTCTCCCTACCGCAAACCCCCCAAAGGCCTGAAAGCATCTAGAATTCCACCATTAAATAGTACTGAGAACGAAACTGAAGATTCACACCTCATAATAGTTTCAATAAACCTCGGGCTTACACCCAGCTTCAGCATCACTGCTTTAAGATAAGGCCATTCAATCCTATCGTAGGCTTTCATCATATCCAGCTTCAATGCATAGAAACGGTTGCCCTTCACCGTTCTCGTTTTCATGTAATGCAAGCACTCATATGCTATAATAAAATTATCCGTAATAAGGCGTCCAGGAACAAAAGTTGTCTGCTCTTTAGAGATCACATCAGGAAGGATAATTTTCAGCCTATTAGCTAAGACCTTGGAAGCAATCTTATAGATCATGTTGCAAAGGCTTATCGGTCGAAATTGTCCTAATATTTTTGGACTAGCAATCTTGGGAATCAAAACGATGAACGTGTTATTAATATCCTCCGGTGAATCATCTCCGTTAAGCAGCCTGATAACCATACCTGTCACCTCATCTCCACAAAGGTCCCAATGCCGCTGAAAAAATGGGCGGGAAAACCATCTGGACCTGGAGCCTTTGTGGGAAACATCTGGAAAAGTGCTTCTTTGACCTCATCTCTACTATAAGTCGCGTTCAAACGAGCATTCATAGCTGCATCCACTCTTCTGGGTATATGGGACAGTACCTCCTCAATGCCAATTGAGCCCTCAGAAGTATACATGTTTTCATAAAAGGCACTCTTCATGTCAGCCAACTCTCGTGGATCCGAATAGATCGATCCATCGTTGCGCTACAAGCTAGTTATGGTGTTTTTTGCTTGCGTGCACTCGCCTTCTTCTAAAAGTATTTCGTATTCGAGTCTCCTTCTGACAGCTATTGTACTCGAGCTTGCTGCATCATCATCACCTCCTCTTGGAAGGACAATTCTATGATCCTGTCCTGCACCCGCTTCTCGTCAGGATCGTGGCCAACCCTTAATGGATCAGCTCGGTAGCTCGCCAACTGCTGTCTTAGTTCCCTCAATTCCTGCCGGACGGAGCCAAAAGGGTGCCTGCTCCATCGTTTTAACCTTGCTGCAACATTACCTAGCTTGTGCGCCAACTCAGTGACAGTCGTTGCTGGGAGTGATGCCTCCCAAGCCTATCCCAGTGCCTCGCCGAACCTGTCATCAGTTTCCCATGCACACTCATAGCGGAAGGGTTTCTTCAATGAATGTCTCAAGCTACTATCCTCTAGCTCATTTGACAAAACGATTGGGCTATGATCAGACTTTGCCGCGGTGAGGTGTTCGACTGATGCAAAAGGAAACAGTGCCGACCAGCTTGATGTGGCTAGAGCTCTATCTAGTCGGACATGACAGTACTCTCCCCCAACTCTTTTTTCAAAAGTCCAATCCAAGCCCTTGTACCCCAAGTCAGCTAGATTACACACATCCACTGCTTCACGGAAACCTGCAATTTGTGCACTATCCCGTTAATTTGGCCCCAAATGTTCCTCTGGTCATAGTATTTCATTGAAATCCCTCATACACACCCAAGGCGGCGTGATTTCCCCTCTCAAGAACTTCATCGTATCCCAAGTCTTGTATCTCAAGCTCCTATTTGTGGCTCCATAAAAACAAGATAATCGCCAAGGTTGCTCCCCAGGTTGGGAAATCACCAAGTCAATATGATACTGAGAAAAACTTTTTATTTCAAGATTGATGCTATTCTTCCAATACAACCAAAGACCCCCACTTCTTCCACTAGTACCTACTCCAAAACTACTAGTAAAACCTAGTCTACCAGCCAAACCTTCCACTCGGTTCTTTGCCAATTGAGTTTCAACGATGCACAGTACCAACAGCGCACTAGCCTCCACAAGGTCGCGGAGCTCACGAACTGTCGCAGGGTCGCCAATGCCTCGACAGTTCCAACACATGGTTCTCATTGGGCTCGGCAGTCCTCACCAGAGGCCGCCTAAAATGTAAGCTCCACTTCATCCACAACCATCCCTTCATCTTGGTTCCTCCTCTTCACCACCTGAACTTTCTCTGGCGTTGATGCGGCTCGATAGCGCCTGAAGGGGTAGCGCCCTCAATGCATAGGATTGACCCTGCCACTCTGCCAGCCAAATTTGGGACCGGATGGCCCCTAACATTCACACTTCCACCCGCCGCCACCAATCATTTACGGGCTCCCTTCTCACCTCCCTCTTCACCATTCTGGCCCCTAGAGCCATGCCATCCATCTCCGTTCGCTGTGCATCAGCAGCATACACCCCCTCGCCAGAAACATCTCTCCCTCTTCCACCCGCCGGGCCCCTGCCTCCTCTACCTCCTCTATCCCCTCCGCCAACATCCCTCCCTCTACCTCTACCTCCTCCATCACCTCTACCTTGCCCCCCTAAACCCTGAGCTGTTGGCACCTCCGGCTCCCAAAGCAACCACTCCCCACATTCAAAAGTGTTTGGGTCATGCACCACGTCACCACACTCATCAGCTAGGTGGCCCATCCTTCCACATGCAAAATAGAAGTCTGGCAGCTTCTCATAATAGACACTATACCTCTTGTACTCCTTTAAGGTTATTAGTACAAAACGGACCAGCAGGGTATTTACATCCACAAAAACCCTGACACGGAGGGTACTAGCTGGGTTGATTCTTCCCTCATTCATGATAACAGTGAACGGTGGATCACCCACCTTGGCCGCAACTTTTTCCGCCAGCTCTCTCCTTCTCATAAGGCCGTCAGGTAGTCCCTTCAGTCTAGCCCAAACCGGGATCTTGTTTAGTCTATATCCCTTAACATATGAAAACCCGTCGTATTCTTGGAGCACCACCGGGGCCCTCTTAAACAGCCATGGCCCTCCATCCATAATCTTCCACCAATCGCCCAAGCAATGACATTAAACTAAAAATAAGTTAGGGCCTTTAACATTGAAGGTAACCCCCTGTGCCTCCGCCCAAGCATTGCACATCTGTGACAGAAGCGCCGCATGACTAAAAGGTTTCGTGGTGTGTGATGAAGCTATGTACCTAGGGTAGGCTCATGGATCTGTCCAAGATACCCTCCCCAAGGACATCTCTAAAGGAGCCAGAAGCACTTGAAGAAAAATCATCATCCACTCGACCATGAAGCTATGTTCCACTCAACAGTCTCGAAGACACTCGACCATATGGATAATCACTCGACTACCAGAAGATCTAGAGCCACTCCACTCTGCAACGGTCGGGAATTAAGTCATAGCTTTAATGGTCATTATGTATCTTTATTGCAGGTGTTACCAGTAATGTCCCCATCTTTATGTACCTTAAACCCTTTGTAACTGAGGGCGGGAGGAGTCTGGCGAACTCTATATAAGCGACCCCCCTCCTCAGGGACACGGGTTCGCACCCTCTGTAACACACACGCATATAATCCAGTCGACCGCCTCCGGACTCCTTGACGTAGGGCTGTTACTTCCTTCGAGAAGGGCCTGAACTCCTAAAACTCGCGTCTACAATCCTCCATAGTTAGGATCTTGCCTTTATATTCCTACCCCCATTCTACTGTCAGACTTAGAACCACGACAGTTGGCGCCCACCTTGGGGCAGGTGTCTTAGCGACTTGTTGGAGAAGTTGTGATTTTTCCGATCCCCATCAACATGGTTTCATGCAGAGGTTTGGCCAAGGGCCACGAGATCCGTCTCGGTGCGCTCGTATTCATCGCCGACGACTCCGCTTGGCTCCAGGAAGCGCCACTCAATGTCAAGGCGCTCCCCGTCCGCGGGGCAACACAATTTCGCGCGTGCGACCGTGGCGTCCTCCTACGGCAGCCGTCGACTCAGTATCGGTCGGCTCCCGTGCCGACCTGCCTCCCTGCAGCCCGCCGGGGCAAACGTTCCGGTCGGTCGAGGCTTTAGCGGTGGGTGAGGCATGCGGTGGCTCGCCAATCGGCCACCCCCCAGGTTGCGGCAATTGAGCCCGACGAAACTCTCTACGGCCTGTTTGACTGGCTTCGTAGAGACTGCATCCGAGTGCGACAGCAGCGACCCCGCGGCGGAAGTTTTGATGGTCAATGGACCACGTAGTCCTCCTGGCTTCACCCATGAGGACGGAGGCGATGGTGGCGGTGATCCGTCGCGTGTCCACGAAGAGTACTGACCCAAACCCCTCTCTTCGCAGAGGAGGGAGGAACTTCGCCGCCAGAACATGGATGCACTTCACACTCCCATCATTGGAGAAACCCCTGAGGCCCAGGCCTTGGAGGAGGCGCGCCTGGCCAACTTGGCTGAGCGCACTCGACTGGATAACCTCCAGCGTGCACTCGACGAGCGTGCTCAGCAGCGTGCTCCTGAATCTAGTCGACGTCAACTTTTTCCACCTCCGACTCAGGTATACCGAACTCCAATCCAGAATCTCGCACCTGCAGCCCGAATATCGGAGTCAATTCAACCTTCCCAGTCAGAAGCTGGTAGAGGTTTGGTGCAGATTCGGGCCTTGCTCCGAGCCACGGGAGAGCAAAATACAGTAGTATCTCAGTCGCGGAATAGGATTCACAGCAGATCCATAGTTGCAGACATAGTCTAGTCGGCTCACAGTCCAAGATCGTGCCCGAGGCGTGAGGGACATGGAGACCGACGAGGTCAGTACAGAAACCGTGAGCAGTATGATCACTGACTCGATCACGATGATCATCGTCGAGTGGCCACGCCTCCCCCAAGGAGTGGATCATACGTGCCTCGGCAGCAGGATGATAGACTCCCTCACAGTGGTGGGCGAAGGATTCCAGTCGACCCCATGGAACCGGGCTTTGATGCGAGATCTATTCTCGTTCAGGGTCTGGTCGACAGAAACAGAGCTCACAGAGAGGGCCCCGACAAAGATTTTCCAACCAGCAGCAGAGTACATGTCTCAGGCCCAGAGTGCTTCAGCAGAGCCATCAGGGCTGCAGTGATTCCTCCCAACTTGAGGTTGGGAGTACTTGAGGTTGGCGACTGGAGTCAATAAGTTCACTGGTGAGTCCAAGCCTGACACTTGGCTTGAGGATTATCGAGTGGCTGTACAGATCGGTGGCGGCAACGATGAAGTGGCCATGAAGCACCTTCCTTTGATGCTAGAGGGCTCGGCCAGGGCGTGGCTGAATCAGTTAGCTCCTGGTAGTATTTATACTTGGGAAGATCTTGCTCGAGTATTTGTCAGAACATTTGAAGGTACTTGCAAGCGGCCAGCAGGGTTGACAGAACTACAGTGTTGCGTTCAGAAACCGAATGAAACTTTGAGAGATTATATCCAGAGATGGATCACGTTGCACCACACAGTGGAGAATGTGTCAGATCACCAAGCAATTTATGCCTTCAAAGAAGGCGTTAAGTATCGGGAGTTGAATCTGAAATTTGGTCGAACAGGAGATATGACTCTGACTCGGATGATGGAGATTGCCACCAAGTACGCCAATGGTGAAGAAGAAGACTGACTCCGGAGTGGCAAGCACAAAACAGTCACCCACGAAACCGGAGGGGGGAACTCTAGTCGGAAGCAGAAGCGCAGAGCCGAGCCAGCTGCTCCTGGAGAAGCCTTGGCCGTAACTCAAGGGAAGTTCAAGGGAAAACCCAAAGGACCGTGGAACCCCAAGAAAGTAAAAGATCAAGATGGAAATGATGTATTGGATTTACAATGCCACATTCACACCAAGAAAGATGAAGAGGGTAATTTCATTTACCCAAAGCATACCACTCGACAGTGTTGACTCCTAATCCAGCAATTACGAGAGAAATAACCCAAGGAAAAGGAGAAGGAAGTAGACAAAGTTGAGGATGAGGAGGAGGATGATGATGGTTACCCCCATGTCAATTCCACTCTGATGATTTTCGCTGACGTTGAGAGTAAGAGTCGACTGAAAGTCATCAACAAAGAAGTGAACATGGTCGCTCCGGTGACACCCAGTTATTTGAAGTGGTCTCAGACTGCCATTACATTCGACCAGTCTGATCACCCAGCACACATAGCCACCCCTGGGAGGCAAGCGCTGGTGGTCGACCCAGTAGTCGAAGGCACTTGATTGACTAAGGTTCTGATGGATGGTGGCAGTGGTCTGAATATACTATATGCAAAGACATTGAAAGGAATGCGCATTCCAATGTCCAGACTCAGCGAAAGTAATATGAGTTTCCATGGAGTCATTCCTGGCAAGAAGGCTGCATCACTCGGCCAGATCGCTCTCGATGTAGTGTTCGGTGATTTCAAGAATTACCGCAAAGAAAAGTTGACATTTGAAGTTGTGGATTTCCAGAGTGCTTATCACGCTATTCTAGGCAGGCCAGCTTACGCACGTTTTATGGCTCGACCATGTTACGTGTACCTTAAATTGAAGATGCCTGGTCCTAAAGGGGTGATCACTATCATTGGCAGTCGAAAGAAGGCAGACGAGTGCTTCCAGAAGGGCTCAAAGATCGCCGATGCACAGATGGCAGTACTGGAGTTGCAGGAGTATCAAAAAAATGCAGATCCGAGTGATTTGTTGCGAGCTAAGAAGCCTGCCACTAATTCAGCATTCCAGTTGACTGGTGAAACGAAGCCGATTCATATTCATCCAACGGATCCCAATGCTGCTCCGACTCACATTTCAACAAAACTCGACTCTAAATAGGAAGAAGCGCTCATCCAGTTCCTCCATGAGAACTAGGACATCTTTGCATGGAAACCTTCTGAGATGCCAGGTGTTCCCAGGGGACTGGCTGAGCATCGTTTGTGAGTCGACCCAAAGGTGAAACCGGTCAAAGAACATCTTCAATGGTCCGCCGTACAGAAGAGGAAGGCAATCAGTGAAGAAGTGGCTCGACTTCTGGCAGCTGAGTTTATCCGAGAGATTTACCACTCCGAGTGGTTAGCTAATGTTATCATGGTCCCAAAGAAGGACGACTCACTTCGCATGTGCATCGACTTATCAATCGGGCCTGCCCGAAAGATCACTTTCCTCTCCCTCGCATCGACCAAATAGTCGACTCGACTGCGGGGTGTGAGCGTTTGTCCTTTTTGGACGCTTATTCCGGGTATCATCAGATCCGTCTGTACGGACCTGATGAGATAAAAACAGCTTTCATCACCCCATTTGGGTGCTTCTGTTATGTCACTATGCCATTCGGTTTGAAGAACGCCGGAGCCACATTCATGAGGATGATCCAGAAGTGTCTGCTCACTCAAATCAGTCGGAATATGGAAGCATACATGGATGACATTGTGGTCAAGTCACGAAAAGGTTCCGACCTACTAGCTGACCTTGCCGAAACCTTTGCCAACCTCAGAAGGTATGATATCAAGCTTAATCCATCAAAGTGCACGTTTGGAGTTCCAGGCGGAAAATTACTCGGTTTTCTCGTTTCCGAATGGGGGATCGACGCTAACCCAGAGAAAGTGGGTGCCATACTCCGGATGAAACACCCTATGCGTGTGCATGATGTCCAGAAGCTTACTGGTTGTTTGGCCGCCCTAAGTCGATTCATTTCTCGCCTCGGTGAAAAGGCACTGCCTCTTTACCGACTGATGAAGAAGTCAGATAAGTTCGAGTGGACTCCTGAAGCTGATGCAACATTTTCAGAGCTCAAAGCCCTGCTTTCCACCCAGCCGGTGCTTGCTGCTCCAATCAGCAAAGAGCCTTTACTGCTTTACATTGCAGCCACTGGACAAGTCGTCAGTACAGTACTTACGGTCGAACGGGAAGAAGAAGGAAAAGCTTACAAAGTTCAGCCCCCAGTATACTATGTCTCTGAAGTTTTGACTCCATCAAAGCAAAGATATCCACATTATCAGAAGCTTGTTTATGGGATTTATATGACCACGAAGAAGGTTGCACATTACTTCTCTGATCACTCCATTACAGTCGTCAGCGACGCTCCATTATCAGAGATTCTGAACAATAGAGATGCAACTGGTCGAGTGGCAAAGTGGACGATTGAACTCCTTCTCGTAGATATCAAGTTCGAGGCAAAGAAAGCTATCAAGTCCCAAGCAATAGCAGATTTCCTCGCCGAGTGGATTGAACAACTGCCGACTCAAGTTCACTCGGAGCACTAGACCATGTTCTTTGATGGTTCCAAGATGCTGAATGGTTCCGGTGTTGGGGTGGTACTGGTATCCCCCCGAGGAGACAAGCTCAGATATGTCCTCTAGATTCACTTTGATTCCTCCAATAACAAAGCAGAATATGAAGCACTCTTGTATGGTTGCGTATGGCCATTTCACTCGGCGTCCGTCGCCTCATGGTCTATGGCGACTCAGATTTGGTAGTCAATCAAGTGATGAAGGAGTGGGACGTCAGAAGCCCAGCCATGACTGGTTACTGCAACGCGGTGAGGAAGGTGGAAAAGAATTGGGTTAGAGCTTCATCATGTACCCTGACTGAAAAATCAAGCAGCAGATGATTTAGCAAAGATAGGCTTCAAGAGAGAAGCTATTCCCAGCAACGTGTTCCTGGAGCATATTCATGCACCTTCAGTTCAAGAAGGTCCCTTCGCTGAAGAGCCCCCACAGCCTAGGAGGCCACAGATCCGACTGAAGTCGAGGTCCCAGCCGTGGTCGACTTAATCATGGAGGTGTTGGTCATCGCTCCCGACTGGACAGTGCCATGCATTGCATATATCCTTAGGAAAGAGCTCCCAGAGGATGAAGAAGAGGCTCGATAGATCGTCCGTCGATCCAAGGCCTTTACTGTAATAAGAGGTCAACTGTTCAGAGAAAGTGCAACTGGGGTCAGCCAGAAATGCATAACACCAGAAGAAGGCCGAGTGATCCTCCACGACATCCATTCGGGGACCTGTGGTCACCATGTGTCCTCTCAGACCATTGTGGCTAAAGCATACGGAGCTAGATTTTATTGGCCACGAGCAAATGAAATGGCGAAAGATATAGTCAACAGATGTGAAGGCTGCCAGTTCTACTCCAATATGTCGCACAAACCTACATCAGCCCTGAAGACCATCCCACTCGTCTGACCCTTTGCTGTTTGGGGATTGGACATGGTTGGTCCACTGAGGACTGGTAGGAGCGGCTTCACTCATGTGCTTGTAGCAGTCGACAAGTTTACCAAATGGATCGAAGCCAAGCCTATTAAGAATCTTGAAGCTAGTACTGCTGTCAGCTTCATCAGAGAGTTGATTTTCAGATATGGGGTTCCGCACAGCATCATCACTGACAACGGATCAAACTTCGATTCTGATGAGTTCAGAACCTTCTGCGCCTCACAAGGCACATGAGTCGACTATGCTTCAGTCGCCCATCCCCAGTCGAAAGGACAAGCAGAAAGAGCAAATGGCCTAATTCTCAAAGGACTGAAACCCCGACTGATGCGAGATCTCAAGCACGCAGCAGGCGCCTGGGTTGATGAACTTCCATCAGTTTTCTGGGCATTGAGGACAACTCCTAATCGGTCGACTGGCTGAACTCCAATCTTCTTAGTCTACGGGGCTGAAGCTGTTCTACTGAGTGACTTGCTTCATAATGCACCACGAGTTGAGCTCTTCTCTGAAGATGACGCAGAATAAGCTCGGCAAGACGCAGTCGACCTCCCAGAGGAGGAAAGAGAGATGTCCTTGATCCGGTCGACCATTTATCAACAAGACTTGCGTCGATTCCACGCTAGACACGTGAAGGGTCAAGCCTTTCAAGAGGGAGACTTGGTTGTTCTTTCAGTGGATCAGCAGAAACCACACAAGCTCACCCCAGCTTGGGAAGGTCCCTTCATTGTCACCAGAGTGCTCCACAATGGAGCATACCACCTTTACATTGTCGAGCATAAAAAGGACGAGCCACGGGCTTGGAATGCGGAGCTGCTCCGCCCCTTTTATACTTAAGTACTCGTTCGAATAAAATGTAATAAGAAATACCTTTGTAATTTGTTTATCAAAGACAAGAGCTTTACAGTCCTCTGGCACGATTGTTGTTGCTTTTGTGTACGTCTGAACCCCCCCCCCCCACTGGGTGACTTAGCTGCGAATCCGTTTCGCCTAAGTTCGAAAGAAAATCCTACCGAGTGGTGAGCAAGCCTCTCACTCAGGGGCTTAGCTGCGAACCCGTTTCGCCTAAGTTTTCAAAATCCTACCGAGTGGTGAGCCAGCCTCCCACTCGGGGGCTTAGCTCCAGTTCAGTACTCGCCTAAGTTTGTAAAATCCTACCGAGTGGTGAGCCAGTCTCCCACTCGGGGGCTTAGCTGCAGTCCAGTACTCGCCTAAGTTTAAAAAATCCTACCAAGTGGTGAGCAAGCCTCCCACTCGGGGGCTTAGCTGCAGTCCAGTACTCGCCTAAGTTTGTAAAATCCTACCGAGTGGTGAGCCAGTCTCCCACTCGAGGGCTTAGCTGCAGTCCAGTACTCACCTAAGTTTAAAAAATCCTACCGAGTGGTGAGAAATCCTCCCACTCGAGGGGCTTAGCTGCAGTCCAGTACTCGCCTAAGTTTTTAAAATCCTACCGAGTGGTGAGCAATCCTCCCACCCGGAGGCTTAGCTGCAGTACAGTACTCGCCTAAGTTCAAAAAATCCTACCGAGTGGTGAGCAACCCTCTGACTCATAGGCTTAGCTGCAGTCCAGTACTCGCCTAAGTTTAAAAAATCCTACCGAGTGGTGAGCAACCCTCCCACTCGGGGGCTTAGCTGTAGTCCAGTACTCGCCTAAGTTTAAAAAATCCTACCGAGTGGTGAGCAATCCTCCCGCTCGGGGGCTTAGCTGCAGTCCAATACTTGCCTAAGTTTGTAAAATCCTACCGAGTGGTGAGCAACCCTTCCACTCGGCGGCTTAGCTGCAGTCCAGTGCTCGCCTAAGTTTGTAAATTCTACCGAGTGGTGAGCAATCCTCCCACTCGGAGGCTTAGCTGCAGTCCAGTACTCGCCTAAGGTTTAAAATCTGCCCTCATCTGCAAGGACAACGAGGTGCAGGTCGACTACAACCTTCTCCTTTGGAGCTGCGCCACAAATACAATGTATGCTCTATCCCTACCCGCAAGGGCGACGAGGTGCAGATCGACCGCGGCCTTCTTCTCCGAGCTACGCCACAAATACAACGTGCACTCCATCTCCATCTGCAAGGACGACGAGGTGCAAGTCGACTGCAATCCTTTCCCTAGGAGCTGCACCACAAGTACAACATACGCTCCATCCCTACCCGCAAGGGCGACGAGGTGCAGGTCGACCGCGGCCCTCTTCTCCGAGCTACGCCACAAATACAACGTGCGCTCCATCCTTTTCCGTAAGGACGACGAGGCGCAGGTCGACTGCAACCATCTTCTTCGAGCTACGCCACAAATACAACGTATGCTCCATCCTTGTCCGCAAGGATGACGAGGTGCAGGTCGACTGCAACCTTCTCCTTTGAGCTACGCCACATATACAACATGCGCTCCATCCTTGTCCGCAAAGACGACAAAGCACAGGTCGATTGAAGTCTCCATTTCAAGGCTGCATCTCAAACACGAAGGTCATTCCAAATAGGGAGCGGATTCCAAAAGCAATCGCAAGCATACTCAAAGCAGTTCGGATAAATCCTAAAGTTCCAGGCGACAAATCAAAAGTATTCGAGCATCAAGCTCGAAGGAGTTTAATGGTTACAGCAACCACTTGGCATTCCGAGGCAAATTTAAGACAGGTTTAAATCTCATAGTTTGTTCACTCGACAGGAGGAGGGCTGGCGGGTTCGACGAATTCGTCCAAGTCGATTCCATCTGCGATCCGAGTGGCAGCAGCGATGAAAGTCTCCATAAAGGACTGGAAGTCGTGCCTTTTGGTGTTGGCGACCTTGATCGCCGCCAGCTTGTCTTCACAAGCTTCCTTGCAGTGGACCCTTACCAAGGGCAACGCCACGTCAGCACCACACCGGGCAGATGACTTCTTCTACTCTAGCACTCGACCAGGAATCTTGTTTAGCCGAGTCATCAGAGATTCGAGGTCATTTTGAAGCGTCGCCCTTGGCCAGAGTGATGAGTCGATCCGTGAAGCTGCCACCTTCAGACGAGCGAGGTAACTTGTGACACTTGCGACACGTGATTCCAGTCAAAGCACATTCATGGCAGCCTCGTCGCCGACCGGAGAAACGATAGGGTCTAAACCCGTCTCGATCCGTCCAGTTTCCTCATCAAAGTTTTGGCAGAATTCTGTAGTCAAAGAGTTAGTGAGTCGACTAGACAGGATTAACTTGCAAGCAGTAAAGCAGTCGGATTAAAAGGAGTACCTTCCAGCATAAGATAGAGCTTCTTGGCAAGAGTTCTCAGATAGGCTTCCGTGTCATTTCTCTTACGGACCGCGGACTCCAGCTTCTCATTCAGAGCAATCTTATCCTTCTTCAGACGAGTTACCCCTCGGTTGGACTCACTGAGAGAGGACTTCAGCTTTTTACCTCTCCTTCCAACACTCCGACCGAAGCCAACTTCTGGTCTGCAAGGGTAGTCTTATCTTGAGCTTCCTTCTGCGCAGCTGCAAGGTCCAAGTCCTTCTTCTCCAGAGCCAACCTCATTTTCTCTGCAAAAGAAGCAATCGGATCAAACAAGAGATCGAAGAAATATTGTCGGGTGGTAGGTGCGACATATGCCAACGGGTGGCTTATCATTGTGGGAGCTAGTAAGACATCGCCGGTGCCTGGAAACGGGATAAGGCGAAGACATGCACGCCGGCGGATCTTACCCAACTTCGGGGCTCTCCGTGGAGATAACACCCCTACTGCTGCTCTGCGGGGTCTCCGCATGATCACTAGATGGACAAGTAGCTACACAATGCTCCTTGAGCTGTTTGGTGGGAGGAGGAAGAAGGGCACGGATAGCCTGCTTCTTCTCCTTGTGTGGTGTCTAGGACTAGCAGGGGGTCCAACCCTTTGCATGGGTGCCCCGGGGGGTTTATATAGGCCTACCCCCCGGGGGTACAATGGTAATCCGACTGGGCGCGGGGCCCAGCCGTCTGTGACTGCGCTCGCCGGCTTCTGCGCCGGCTGCTGGGGCCCGCCGACTGGTGGGTCCCGCCGGCTGCCGGCCCCTTGGTCGACAGGCAGGCCCCACTATCCAGGGCCTGGTCGGCGGCTGGTTACTCTGGCTCTATCTTGGTGACGTGGGCTTCATCGTGGTAGGCGCGGCTACAGTGCCGCCGCCCGTCGGGCGATCGCTGTAGCCTCACCGCGTCTTGTCTCCTTAATGGGGCGCCTCCTTCGAGGAAGGGGGCAAGCCGACTGCGGGGAGCCGGCTCTGTCTTGGGCCGACTGGGGGGAGGCGTGGCCGCCTTCGGGTGTCTCTCTGCCCGAAGGGGCCCACCGTCTGTGGGCCGCGCCGGCGGCCAGTCGTGGGTGACATCAGGGTCAACATGGCAACAGTGCCACGCCGGACGGGTCATGGCCACTCTGTACGGCGCACTGCGCCAGGCGTGCTCCGGGATTCGGGGGTGGCAGGCTTCACTGTAGCCACGCCCTGTCGCACCGCCGTTAGGTGGGTGCAAACTTTGAGGGAACGGTCTCGACCGCTTTATGGGAGCCGGCTTCTTGGAGTCGGCCTTCTCACGGCCGGCTTCCCGAAGTCGGCCCTCCCGTGGCTTTCTTCATGAGGGCTAAAGTCGGGCCGCCTTCCGAAAGCCGGCCTGGATGACAGCCAGCAAGGGGAAGGTGGCCCCATGTCTTGGATTCTTGAGAGCCGGACGGGCTCGTAATTTTTTCAGAAGGGCCAGGGGAAGCCGGCTAGGCTACCCATGGCTATTTACTCCGACAAATATCTTAAAAGACGATCATCGGTCCCTGCTGAGACGTCTTGCCAGCTGCTACTTTTTTGTTGTTTCTGGGCCTAGGGGCCACATCTTCATCATCATCCGGAAGATCGATGACGTTGGGTGGGGCTGCAAATAAATCAGTCGACCCCAAATGAATCGCCAGAATTTAATCGACCGAATAATCAAGAACAAGATCATGAGAGTTTTACCTGGGTTGGAGGTAACCGCGTCTTCCATTTCCTCGTCTCGGTATTGGTAGGAAGAAGTTCCAGATGTAGCAGCACTACAAATGTCAACATTCAGTCGGTTATGTTCTGTTGTTCGAGTCGACCAAAAGATCGGGTCAGATGATTACCCGGAGATGGTGGGGATGGTCACTTTGATTCTGGGCAAAGCCTTCGGTGGTTTGGAGGAGGTGGCCTTCAATGCTTTCGGCGCAGGAGGCGGCGCAGTCTTGAGCTATTTCGATACCTTCTCAGTTGGCACCAGGGAAGACGTCCGAGGGCGCTTCGAAGATTGCCCACTCGGTGCGGCCGCCAGGTCAGGGGTGCTCGCCGGGTCGTGAGCGTGCTTGGACCTCCTCTCTCTGCGAGGAGGCGAGTCGACCTCTTGTTCATCACTCGAGTCGTCGCTCTCCTCATCCTCCTCTGCATCCGAGTGCCACTCGCCACTCTGGCCCCCGCTCGCCCCTTCCTCGACATTTTGCTCCTGCACTCCATTGGGCATCGAGTACATATCAATAAGAGCCTGAAAAGATAATGAACAAAAGAAATACAGTCGACCGTCAACACGATGTTACATAGTGAATCAATAAGATACTTGACAATGCAGAATCATACCTGTTCCGGTTGGCGCAAATGATCGAATGGAATCACCCTCCTAGACCCCCGGGGATTATCTTTGTTGCCGGTGATTCCTCTCAGGCACTTCTCCACCGTGTCTTCACTAACGTCCTCCGGGTGGATCTGAGTGGAGTCCTCGAGTCCCGAGTACATCCACATCGGATGGTCACGGGCTTGGAGTGGTTGGATGCGTCGACTGAGAAAGACCTCCAACAGGTCCATACCAGTCACTCCGTCGCGGACAAGTTGGACGACCCGCTCGACCAACACCTTCACCTGCGCCTTCTCTTCCGGGATCACCCTCAAGGAGGAGGGCTTCTCCACTCGAGCCAAGGAAAAGGGGGGAAGTCCAGTCGACTGACCCGGGGTTGGCTGGTCCTTGCAGTAAAACCAGGTCGACTGCCAGCCCCGGACCGAGTTGGGAAGAATCATAGCTGGGAAGGTGCTCTTGTTCCTCATTTGAATTCCAAGGCCCCCACACATCTGTATCACGTGCGCCCTCTCGTCACTCGGGTTGGCCTTCTTGACCGTCTGGGAGCGGCACGTGAATATGTGCTTGAAGAGACCCCAGTGCGGTCGGGAGCCCAAGAAATTGTCGCACATGGACACGAAAGTAGCGAGATACACGATGGTGTTTGGAGTAAAGTGGTGGAGTTGAGCCCTGAAGAAGTTCAAGAAATCACGAAAGAAAGGGTGGGGAGGCAAAGAAAACCCGCGGTCGACATGAGTGGCGAGGAGGACGCACTCACCCTCCTGCGGCTGCGGCTCGGTCTCCTTTCCCGGGAGCCGCGCCAATAGGTGAGGGATCAGTCCCCCCTCAACCAGGTCGTCGATGTCGTCTTGACTGATTGTCGAGCGGATCCAGTTGCCCTGGATCCAGCCAGGCGGCAGGCCGGACCTCGACGAAGATCTGCCACGGCTGGTCTTCTTACCTTTCGCCTTTGTCGTCTCCTTCTTTGCGCGCTCCAACGCCACCGTCTTCTCCTTCCCCATGGCAGTGAATCGAGTCCAAGCGGGGCTACGACGCCGAGAGCGGAAGCAGGCGCAACGGAGAAATCTGAGGAAGAAGATGGAGAATGAGGGCGCACTGTTCAAAATCCCGGTCCGGTGCCTTTTATAAGGACACTTCCGAGTGACTGACTTTTAGGCCCGGATGATTTTATCAAATCCCGCAACAGTCACACGCGCGATACGTGGCGAAAAAGGTGGCGCGAGGATCGAGGCGACCTGCCTAATCCGTCCCAATTACCGCGGCCTCCCCCGCCCGGTGCGCTTCCCAAGATTCGAATCCCGCGAAATCCACGGACAGCAGAAGAACTTGACAGACGGAAGACATCCTCCGCATCATCACTCAGAACTCTTTAGTAAAAGTTCACTCGACAAAAACTAAGAATGGATCAAGGCGACTGAAAAAGAAGTTGGTGTCATCACCTCAGTTCATTGATCCAGAATAGGATATACTCATAGCACGAAAAATGAGTCGGAAGTGTTCTCAACTCCTTCCTCACTCAAACCCTGATCCATTCAGGGGCTAATGATGAAGCTATGTACCTAGGGTAGGGTCATGGATCTGTCCAAGATACCCTCCCCAAGGACATCTCTAAAGGAGCCAGAAGCACTCGAAGAAAAATCATCATCCACTCGACCATGAAGCTATGTTCCACTCGACAGTCTCGAAGACACTCGACCGTATGGACAATCACTCGACTACCAGAAGATCTAGAGCCACTCCACTCTACAACGGTTGGGAATTAAGTCATAACTTTAATGGTCATTATGTATCTTTAGGCGTTACCAGTAACGTCCCCATCTTTATGTACCTTAAACCCTTTGTAAGTGAGGGCGGGAGGAGTCTGGCGAACTCTATATAAGCCACCCCCTCCTTAGGGACAAGGGTTCGCACCCTCTGTAACACACACGCATATAATCCAGTCGACCGCCTCCGGGCTCCGAGACGTAGGGCTGTTACTTCCTCCGAGAAGGGCCTGAACTCGTAAAACTCGCGTGTACAACTCCTCCATAGTTAGGATCTTGCCTCTACATTCCTACCCCCCATTCTACTGTCAGACTTAGAACCACAACAGTGTGGACACGAAAAAGAGCCAGCCAGCGCACATCCTTTATGAGATCACCCACTTCCTCCGAAAAATCAAGCTCTTCCTCCTCCCTTCCATGCAGTTTCATCCCCACGAATTGGTCCTCCAGATCTGGTTCGGGGCCATGGTAATCACCATACTCCTCCTCGTACCCCTCAGATTGGTTCCGCACAACCTGCGAGCTTTGATCCTGCTTTCCCTTCCTTCTAGCCTCTTCCTCTTTCCCTCCCCTCGCCAGACCTGATCCGCTCAGCCGGTCCCCCGCCGCCATCGCTACTGCCTTCGCCATCTCTCCCTCCTTGCACCTGAATCGCTGGTTCCGCCATGCACGCGAGCGTACACGACGGGATAGGGTAGATCTCACCGACGGCCAGAGAAGACCGGCAGCTGGGGAGAGTTTACGTGGACTCCGACACGATCGCCAGAGGATAGATGGAACCCTAGGGGAAAAAGTGAGAGATATATCTAGCTAAAATTACTTGTCTTGTGCGGTGGCCCAAGACGGTCAGGACCTAGGCAGTGGCCCAAAATATAAGAGTAGCAGTTTGAGGACCCAGTGAAATAAGAGGCTCTGGTGCGAACCAATCTCTGCTTGAGTTAGGAAGATAGTAGTATTCTAACCCATTAGATTTTAAGTTCTAAACTTGACATTGGTGCTGGTATTTTTCGGGGTTTATTTCAGACCTTTCGGCAATGTGCGTTCAATGGAAGGAGATCTTTCCGTAGACTGTGAAGACGTCTATGACGACTTCGTCAATCTTAAGATGATGTGCTATCTTAGTCTCTTTAGATGCTTATAGGATAGGGCAATGGCGGAGACAGCCCCAGGCCACGCATGGGGGAGGGGGGGGGGCGCTCAGTGCTACCGCCTCTGGAATAGAATATGTATACGTCTGTTTATAAGGATGAGTGTATGCCCGTATATATGAGCGACTTAATTGAACTGTGTTAAAAAATGGGCTGGAGCGAGACGCGTCGTTCCCAAGCACGCGCATGGGTGTGATAGCGTATCTATTCTATTCGCCAAATGACCCTATTTTGCACTTAAGCGCACTATGGTCCCTCCAAACTTTTATATACTCGTGTGTCTGTTTATAGGGATGAGTGTATGCTCGTATATATGAGCGACTTAATTGAACTGTATTAAAAAATGGGCTGGGGCGAGACGTGTCGTTCCCAAGCACGCGCATGGGTGTGATAGCGTATCTATTCTATTCGCCAAATGACTCTATTTTGCACTTAAGCGCACTATGGTCCCTCCAAACTTTTATATGCTCGTCTGGCCTCTCGCGCATACAGAACAACCGGTTTGACATTTTTATAGGGGTAAGACGACTTATTGATTGATGTTTCACAGGTTTAAAAAGTCTTTGTAACGGCTGTTGTCTGGTGCTCTAACGGTGCCATGCATAGACTATAATAAACAATACTTCGCCTTTAGTAGCACAAGCATGATTTGTTCTGGTGGCTAGCCGAACTGAGCTTAGGGCATCTTTAATGGTAACCGGTAAATTTCCTTCTACATTTGTCTGTAGATAGGGAACCAGTCCACAAACACGGATGCGGGAGTACGACATCCAACGTTAGCCGCATACATTTCAAATTTTTTCAACAAACCGGATGAAATTCATGCAAACACGACCGAATTTCATACAAATACGAGGATTCCATATAAATATGACGGATTTCATACAAACATGACGAATTTCATTACATTTCGAACATTTAGAACAAAAAAAAGAGACTCGCCCCTAAACCAATCCTACGGCGGCGACGCCTGGCGTCCAAGCCCGTGTCGTCCTCCATCCGTCGTCTCCATGAGCACCGGCAATAAGACTGATGAAGCGACGATGCGGTCTTCTGCGAGGAAGAGTAGACCACGGGAGACGAACCGGACCACATGGGACACAAGGCACCGCTGCCTCCCGTCGCCTACTCATCACTGGAGGAGTCCGCGTCCTGTCCGTTGCCGGTGGACGTGAGGTCCACGATTGAAATGTTGGCGCCGACATTGTCTCCGTCCCACCGAGCCGGCTGATGGTTCATTGGCGGCACGTAGGAGGTGCAGCTGGCATTGTTTTCCTTCGCGATCGCGTGTAGTTGCGCCTCCACGGCGACTGCTTCCTAGCGAGCGGTGGTTTGAGCGCGACCGGCATCGTAGATGGCACGCTGCTCCGCCACGAAGTTGGGGTTCACCGCGGCCATGGACACCACGGCATCCTCGCTCGTGTGCTTGCCGTAGATCTGGCCCTTTGCCAGCAGGTGCTGCTCCAGGAGGAACAAGTTGTACCGTTGTTCCTCCTGCGTCTACTAGAACGCCGACAGAGGCATCGACACTGGCTGCACCTCCACCATGGCGGCGTTGAAGTGCGCTTGCTCCATGGTGAAGCCGGCGTACACAGGAGGCGCGGGAGCCGGGGCAGAGTCGCCAGAGCCCATCTCCATCATGGTGTCGTCCTCGTCATCGGAGACCTCGGGCAAGCTTGTTGGCAAGCCGGCCTTGATCCGCCTGGCACGTCGGCTACACCAGGCGGTAGCAAGGGTGGCCACCACATGCTTCATCTCCGGCAACAGACTGTCCCACGGTGCTTTACCGCTAGCGGTCATGGAGGATGTGGAGGAAAGGAGCAGGATGTGCAGAAGATGTGTTGTGCTGTGGAGATAGTCGGGTGTGGCTGCCCTTAAATAGCGGATTCCGGTGAGGCCAAGCGTCAATGTGGGACGCTGGAGTGTGTTTCTCGACCAGCGAGCCTACTTTATGGCGGCATATGGATGGACATGGTAGATATCCGTCCTATCCCGTCCAGGCATGCGTCTCCAACATTGAACAGGTGCGAACACCGGAGACATGCCGCGGGAGCGCTCTCGGCCGGCGCACCACTTCATTAGCGGAGGTAGTGAGAGGTCACGTCCGCTCTGAGCCGCCTTCAATGTTGAACGGCGCGCTCTATAGCGGCATGAATGCGGGCAGCTGGTCCCAGCGGAAACACGTGTGGACGAGGGAGGAGGGTTTTTGGTGGGCTACGGCGGTCAGAAACGGGCGTGGGATCAGTCCGGACTCCCACAAACCTTCCCATGTTTGTCTCCGATTTGCGGGAGAAATTGTGTCCGGACCGCTCCGCGGACCGATACAGGACCGCGTTGGATGGCTTCTACGGTCCGGGCAGCGCGCTCCGGACAGTCGCGGGAGGTTTATGGGTCCGCCTTGAAGATCACTTAGCTCGCTACAACATCGGAAGGTCGCAGGTACTCCTGCTTATTAGAGCATCTACAATATAAGATGCAAATTTGAAGATGTAAAACAGGATATGTAAAAATGTACATCTCCAAAAAGTGCCTTTTACATTTCCAAAAAAGAGCAACTCTAATAGAAGATATATATTGAAGATGTAAAACAGCAACTCCAACAGATGATGTATACTGGAGATGTATATTGGCGGCGGTAGTGGGGATCAAGGCGGCGGCGGGAGGTGGAGAGAGGCTAGTGGAGAGTTGGCGCGGCGGCAGCTGAGGCGGGGCGAGGCCGAAGGAGAGTCAGGACGGCGGCAGCGGAGGTGGAGCGGGGCCGGACGTGAGTCGGGGCAGCATGGCAGGCGAAGCTGGGCGGTGGCGGGAGGCGGAGCAAGGCTGGAGAAGAGTTGAGGCAGCGGTGGAGGCGGAGCGATCCCGGAGGAGAGTTGGGGCGGCGGCGGCGGAGGTGGAGCAAGGCCAAAGACGACTTGAGGCGGCGGCCGCAGCGGGGAGTCGGGGCGGCGGCGGGAGGCAAGGGTGGCGAATCGGGGACGACGACAGTGGGGATCGAGGCGGCGGCAGGAGGCGGAGTGGCGACGGGTGAGAGGAGTTGGGGCGGCGTAGGTGCGGCGGGGCGGTGATGGGGGCGGCGGAGGGGTCAGAGGTGGCGTGGCATGGTGGCTGTCGGGCGGTGACAGCAGTGCGGTCGGCGACCGGGAGGAAGAGGAATGGGGGGAGGGAAATGAAATAAAAAACAGTTGGCGGTTGGCGCGCGGATGTCAGTTTTATTTCTTCTGTAGGTAGAGATATAAATTTGCATCGTGAGGTGTTGTGGTTTACATCTTCGGAAGACGGAGATGTAATTTTTTTGCATCTATATCATCTGTTGAAGAGGAATTTTGGACCTCAAAAATGCAAAAAATAGGTCTTTTATTTCTGAAGAAATGTATTTTTTCTTTTTCTCTTTTTATTCTTATTGCGCATTTTTTTCTTTTCTTTATTTTTCTTTCCCTTTTCTTTTTCGTTAGTTTGCTGACTGAATAAACATTGCGGTTTGATTTATTTGTTAGTTCACTATCACTCGTATATATAAAAAAGAGCGGCTTGTCACGTACGTGTACATGAACACTACAAACGAGAAGATGGTTTTTTGGAGGTTTAGACGACAAATGGCTTGCCACGTATATATACATGAACAGGAAAGACGTTCTTTTGGAGGTGAAAGACGACAAACGGCTTGCCACGTACATATACACACGAACACTACAAATGAAAAGACATCTCTTCAGAAATGAAAGACTACTAACGAGGGTTTCCCTCCTCTAGCGACCTGGAGGCGAACGCCCCACCGCCACCGCCACCGGCCGCCGCGCCGGCCGCGTATGGCATGTCGTCCGCCCTTGCTCCCAAGCGGGCAGTCGGACCTGCTGCGGCCTCGTCCGCCGTTCGGTCTGCAGGGTTTGTCGGGCCCTGCGACCCTGCCATCATCGATCGGGACTCCAGGAGTCCTAACCCTTCACACAAGGAAGTTCCAACTACTGGCTACAAAAACCCATCTAGGGTTTCGGAGAGGCAACCGAGGGCACACAATAATCTTCTTGGGAGCACGTCGGACATCATCACGGACCTGCCGCCTGGTAGCATGTCGACGGCCTCACAGAACTCAGGCAAGTTGCCGGTGGCGACCAAGGTGAACCTGGAGACAGGTGGGGGCGCATACGGGGCTCCCTCCGTGGATGCTGCTCGCCCGAAGCCTCCCTCTGGGGGATCCGAGGCCGCTACACGAGTCAGTCCGAGGCTGAAGACGTTGACGATCTGGGACCAGTTCAAGACGATAGTGACGACGGGAGCGACATACACGGTGCAGGCGGTCAGCAATCAAGATGGTCGGGAAGGCGAAGGACCGGAGGGTCCCTGTGAAGGAGAGGATCCTGATGAGGATGCCTGATACGTGCATTTTGCATAATGTTTTCTTAATGTTATTTATAATGTTTTTATTCATAATAATATTTTTTGGAATAATTCTAATGACTTTTCTCTCATAATATGCAATGTATACACCAAGAGGGAGAATTTCGGCAGCTGGGAATCTGGACCTGAAAAAGCTACGTCAAGCTACCTATTCAGCACAACTCCAAATGAGCTGAAATTTCACGGAGAATTTTTATGGAATCTATGAAGAATATTGGAGCCAATAATCACCAGAGGGGGCCCACCAGGTGGGCACAACCCACCTGGGCGCGCCAGGGCCCCCAGGCGTGCCGTGGTGGGTTGTGGCCTCCTCGGCCCACCTCCGGTACCCATCTTCTCGTATATAAGTCATCTTGACCTAGAAAAAATAAAAGGGAGACTTTCGGGACGAAGCGCCGCCACCTCGAGGCGGAACTTGTGCAGGAGCACTTTTGCTCTCCGGCGGAGCGATAGCGCCGGGGGAACTTCCCTCCCGGAGGGGGAAATCATCATCCTCATCATCACCAACAGCTCTCCCATCTTGGGGAGGGCAATCTCCATCAACATCTTCAAAAACACCATCTCTTCTCTGTCACATCCCTGCTTTTAGTCATGCATTAGGATTGGATGAACATGTGCATCATGTTTAAATTTCTTTTAAACTTGAAATGGGGCCTAATCAACCCCAACACCCCCCCTGAAAATGCAAATTTCCAACAATTGGAATTTCAATGAACCCAAAATGCCCTTCATAAAGCCCACCATTTTTGGTCTTGACTAAAACCTCTGCCAAAAATGGTCTTGCAATTTATGGAGCCATTCTGGATTTTTGAACAAGCCATATGTCTTTTGAATTTGGGCATTTTAAATGCTATAAATATTTTAAAGTGCTCAAATAATCTTGGAAGCATTTTAGGCAGTTGAGAATATTCCCAAATGTGCCTCTGAATATTTCCAGAGTTTTGGAAATGAAATAGTATTTATTCTATTTCATTACACAGAGCAGGAAATAAATAAAAGAGAAAACAAGGGAACAGAGGACTTACCTGTCGCCCTAGCCTGGCCCAGCTCGGCCCAGCCCACTGGCTACCGCCGGTCATCCCCCTCCTCTCGCCAGGGGGACGAGAGGCGCGTGCCCGGCGCCCGCAGCCACACGCCGGCCACCTCCTGCTTCTGCCGACGCCCAGGACGTCGTCTACGAGTGCCACGCACTCTTCCTCGTCCCCCTCTCACTTTCCCCACTCTCCCCGTGCCCCTCTCCCTCCTCTGGCTCTCTCCCCATTCCCTCCCGAGAGGAACTCATCGCCACCGTCGCCGTTCACCGCGGCCATCGACCCCCTCTCGTCTCTTCGACATGTCCCCGAGCACCACCAACGTCTTCCTCTTCCTCATGGGCGAGCCACGACGCCTCGGACGCACTGCAACGCCGCTACCGCCATCTTCTTCAACCTCGGTCGCCGGAGATCCCCCTTGCTGCTCTGCTCGCTCCAGTGCTTCCCCGAGCACGCCGAGGCCACTCCTGCACTCCCTGTGAGCTTCTCTTCCTTCTCCCCCTAGCCACATCACCCTAGCTGCCCCTAACCCCGTTGGCCATCACAGCCGGGAGCTTGGCTCCGCTGGCCATGCCGCCGCCGTGGCCACCGTCACCTATAGCCGCAGCTGAGCGTGTCACCGTGCTCAGTGCACCCCCAGGAGGCCGTAGCACCCCTCTGCGCCCCCTGTCGTGCCTCCTAATGCCGTTTCCATGCACGCCCGAACTCCGGCAGCCGCCTGGCTCGACGCCAGCGTCATTTCCGGCCTCCCCGAGCTCCACCTCCACCACCAAACGTCGCGGCTTGCCCCCAGCTACTCGTAGGACCAAACCACAGTCGATTTGGTCGACTGTGGGCAAAATCCGAGCCCCTCCGCTGCGTCTGTCGTCGCCGGCGTCAAGCCGCCGGCGAATGACCACGTTTTGACCCGTGGACTGACGTGTGGGCCCAAGTTGACTTCCCCCTAAGCCTATGACAGGTGGGGCCGACCTGTTAATTAGTTTAGGATTAGTATTAACTAATTTTAGTTAGTTTAGGTCACTGACATGTGGGCCCAGGCCCCACTGACAGTTAATTAGTACTAACTTAACTCTGTTAGTTAGCTGAGACACTGACAGACGGGGCCCACCAGTCAGGTTTGACTGGCCCTGGCGCCTTTGACTCGCTGACATCACAGTGACGTAATGCTGACGCAATTATTCATTTTCTGGATTTATTTTTATGTAGGAAATTCTAGAAAATAGCCAAAACTTCTAAAAATCATAGAAAATCAACCATAGCTCCAAATCAAACAAATTGTATATGAAAAATGATCATAAAAATTCAATCTATCCATCTGTAATAGTTTCATGCATGACAAAACAAGATAACCTTGCTGTTTAAGCAAAATAAGATAATGCACTAATATGGCTATGTTAAGTGAACTAACATTTGAATCTTTGATTCAAATAAGTTCATTCCTTTCTGTTTTAGCTTGCATTAGGCCAAGACACATTCATATTGCCATGTCATAGCATGCATCATATTGTTGCATACCGTCATGTATTGATTATGTCCGGTGTGTCTTTCGTGGTAGGTTCTGCCTCCGAGGATAACCCCGAATATCCGTCTGAAGGGTAGTACCCTACTACCACTACATCAGGCAAGCAACCCATTGATCATTCCGATACAAACCCATGTTCTCGCTTCTGCTCTTGTTTACTGCATTAAGACAACGCGATTCAAATTGCTGTGCGCTACGGTACTTGAACCCTTATCCTCTGCATGACCTGCCATTGCCACAGTAACTAGATGAAACCCACTAGCATGTGTAGGAGTTGATTGAGCCATGTATGTGATTCCTACCTTGCTATGCCTGCTATGCTTAGAGTTGTGTCAGGTCTGGTTCATCTGGGTGATGGGCTAGAGTGAAATGATTATGTCGGTAATGTGAGGGATGTGTTGAACATGTTTTGGTAAAGGTATCGATGAGAGGCCATGTAGGAGTACATGGTGGGTTGTTTCATTGAGGCCGTCCATAAGAACTGAGATCAGTATGCGTGATTTAAGATTCAGCTACTACCACACATTGGGCCCTGAAATATGACCCCGCTCGACTTACTGACCCCTCTCGTCCTCTGTCCAGGAGTTGCAACTAGTTTCTGGTGTTTGTAGGTTATGTGTTGGCGGCCGTGCGTAGCGCTGACCCTAGGGGTGGGCTATGATGAGGTAGATACACTGTGGCACGGTGTACCGAGTCGCCCATTTGGTGTCTCGGGAACCCTGCACACATCGTTTGGGGCCGTTGAGGACACCCCGGCCGGATTTCCTTGCGGATGGAACCTGAATAGGCGATAAACCTGGACTAGAGACTTTTGCGGTTAGTCAGGTCATGGTCTACACCCACGTTGGTTTTCCCTTGAAGTCTGCTGAGCACATGTCGTGTGCAGACGCTAAGTGGTGGAAACATGTGTGATGAAGTACACCCCTGCAGGGTATAAAACTATTCGAATAGCCGCGTCCGCGGTAAAGGACTACTTGGTTGCCTATACAGTTCATAGACAAGTTAATGGATACTACTAAAAGACTCAAGATAAGTGTGAGTACCGAGGATGGCCCTCTCGTAGGATGACGAGGGAGGATCCCCGGTGGAGTATTGTGTTGGTGAGTAGTGGACTCGTGTGCGAAAACTATTTTACTAGTGGAGTCTCGTAGGATAGCTTAGCCAAGAGTCAAAGCTGGCTTGCTGCAATAACTCCACCACCTTCTTGAGAATGAGCATGTATAGTAGGTTCTGATGTAAGACTTGTTGAGTACCTTTGTACTCATGTTTGTTTAATTATTGTTTTCAGACGACAACACCGCCCTCTCCGATGGGTTTTATGTAGATCTCGACGTCGATGAGTGACTTGCCACCCAGGTGGTGATCCTAGCCATGGAGGGCCCTATGTAGATACACAGGCTTCAAGAAGCCTTCTTTCTTTCTAGTGTCTGTACTCAGACTATTTGCTTCCGCATGTGCTTGTATGCTTGTATGACTTGAGTGTCCGGTCATGTGATCCCTACCTGTATGAATATGTTATGTATGGCTCTCTGGAGCCTTTAAATAAAGTACTTGAGTTGTAGAGTTTTGTTGTGATGCCATCTTGTATTTGCACATATCGAGCATATTGTGTCTATGATTGAAATGCTTGGTATGTGTGGGATCCGACAATCTAGTTGTTTATCCTTGGCAGCCTTTCTTATGGGAAAATGTAGTCTAGTGTTCCTCGAGCCATAGTAGTCCGCTACAGCCCGATTCACTGGAGTCCTGCTAGCCCAACACTACTGCTCAGGACACTTGACTGGCCAGCATGTGTTTCACTTCGTTCCTATGTCTGTCCCTTCGGGGAAATGTCACGCGGTGACATCCGGAGTCCTGCCTAGCCCGCTACAGCCCGGGTTTCCCGGAGTCCTGTTAGCCCAGTGCTACAGCCCGGATTCACTCGCTGATGACCGACATGCTCGATGTGATCCATGTATGCCTGTCTCCATAGGTCTATGCCGCTTTGGTTTCACAACTAGCCATGTCAGCCTGGGTTCTCCGTCATATGGATGCTAGCGGCACTATCATATACGTGAGCCAAAAGGCGCAAACGGTCCCGGGCCATGGTAAGGCGACACCCGTGGGGATACCGTGCGTGAGGCCGCAATGTGATATGAGGTGTTACTGGCTAGATCGATGTGACTTGGAATCGGGGTCCTGACAGCGTTGGCATCAGAGCCGGACTGCCTGTAGGTTCGTTGAGCCAAACTGGTCGATGTCGAGTCTAGAAATGCTTTAGTTATATGTAGGGGAATTGATTGTGGGAGGGAACGTAAGGCTCTTTTACTCCTTTACCTTATGCCCTCTGATCTGAGTCATTCTCTTCTCATTCAATGTGGGTTAAGGACTAGGCTCTCTTCTTCTGTCAGGTTCACGTGTTACTAATCCGTAGTAGCTTATAGGATTGTTGTTACAAGCCTCAGTACAGTTTCTACTACTTTTAGTATGTTGCCAGTTGAATCAGAACCTTGATATGATGTTGTTGAGTGGTATTGCAAACTGTTGTGGATGTCTCAAATATTTTTCTGAGCATTTACAGCTGTTATGCTGTCAAATTTTCCCTAGAAATTCTAATGTCTTTGCATTGTGGTTGTGCTTTCAGATGGCCACTCATGCTCAAAACCAAGTGGTTCGCCTGACCCGGTGCCTCGATGTGCCCGGTCATACTGCTATGTTAGTCCGGGTAATGATCGAGACGGGTTACCGTTGGTATCCCGAATACACTGTCGAAGAGCAATTCTGAGATTTTAATCAAAGCCAATATTTCTGCACCGTCAGGATATTTCCTTCTTATCCTGGATCTACCGAGCCCCTCCACTGTTCCTATGGACTCGGGGTTACTGTTGAGATGGCTGTGCAGGATGCTGCCTATTCCATGATGACCATCATGCGAGTCCGGACTGGCCTGCTTCGGAACACCGACTTCCGTTATATGCCAGCTTCACTCCCGGGAGCGCAAGGGTATCTCCAAGCTATCTATGCTGACTCCACACGTGAGGACTCACTAACTCGCACCACTGCCGAGATGCTCGAGGATAAGGACCGAGAGAATCGGGCCTTGAGATTGGAGCTTTTCAACACCCGTGCTGATCATTGGGCCACTTTGACTCGGTTTGCACCTGCTATGCAAGCTGGATGTATGGATACGAGGGATCTGTATCCTGTGAGATCTGCTCTGACAGACATGGTGGATTGGCGTGATGTGGGAGGTATCACCCCACCCCCGTGGTCCCCGCAGGCCACCGTTTGTTGGTCCAAGACCTCATCCTAGCCCCTTTGGTCCACAAGCTCCTCAGGACCGTCTGTTCCCGAATGATCACGTTGAACTTCCAGGCTATGGAGGTGACTTCTATGAGGACTACTACGGAGCTGTCTGAGTTAGTAGTAGTATCACTAGTATTGTAATAGTTGTATCTTCACTGTCCTGCGTGACTTGTGGAATATGACTTAGTGTGTAATCAATTCCGGAGGTGTAGACAAATAATGTATAGGAGCTTGGAATTCCTCCGATGAGATGTAACGTCTTTCATCATAGTTGTACTGTAGCCTGGGCTTGTACTAAACTATGTATGGTGTGTATGACCGTTGGTATATATATGGTAGTTCTATATTACCATGACATACGGATGAACATCTCTGCATTCCGTGTTATCCATTACATTCTGCACTTCCTTGCTAAGTTGTGCAATCCTTATCTAAACCGTTGCCTTGTTTTCTCCTAGGATGGTCAACACCCGCAGTAACCCTGCTGCCCTGGAGCAGGGGGAAGCCAGTGCAGTTAGGCGTGAAAATCTGCCTCACCCGCCTTCTCTGGCCGAAGTGATGCTGGAGGCGGAAAGAAACAAGCGTGAGACTAACTGCTTGCTGGAGCGGATTGAGCAGAACACTGCACGCCATCAGCGAAATGACTTGGTGTCAATCAATGACTTCATCAAGTTGTACCCACCAAAGTTTAACCATTCCGTCGAGCCCCTCGACGCGGATGACTGGCTTCGCAGCATCACCCACAAGCTACGTTCTGCCAACGTAGCCGAAGCTGATAAGGTTACTTATGCTGCCTATCACCTCAAAGGCCCTGCTAGCCTTTGGTGGGAAAATTTTGAAGCTATGCGCCCGGTCGGCCAAATCACTACTTGGGCTGAATTCAGTGAGGCTTTCCGTGAGCATCACATCCCGGAAGGTCTCATAGATCGCAAGAGGGAAGAGTTCTGCAATTTCACCCAAGGAAGACTGACTGTGGATGCATATAGTTGTGAATTTGGGAATCTGGCACGATATGCTCCTGAAGAAGTATCTACCGATGCTAAGAAGCAGGCAAGGTTCCGTAAGGGACTTAGCCCTGAGCTTCGCCGCGATCTTCGTCTGCACAAGTGCACCTCCTTTCAGAAGTTGGTCAATAAAGCCATCAGTGCTGAGATAGGCCAGTCTGATTATGACGCTTCACGCAAGCACTCCCGTGATTTTGGCTCTTCATCCGACTCTGGATCTCAGAAGCGCCGGGTGTGGATTCCAAGCACGGCACTGCCACCAAGGTTCATTCCGAGGCCATCCTTTGAGGCGCCTCGTCCCAACCAGCAGTTTGCACCGTCCAAGCCCTATGGTGGCCCCGCTGCTAATGCTGCTCCATGCCCCAATGTTGTGACATGTTTCAAGTGTTGAGAGCCGGGTCACTATAGTCGAGAGTGTCCCCAGGACAACAACCCCAATCAGTCTGGAAAGTCCGTTGGCCGTGGTAAGCCAGCGGGAAAGACATTCTACGCCAAGCCGGTCACCACTGCACATGGCCATGTCAACTATGTCTCAGCCGAGGAGGCTCATGAGGATCCTAACGTCGTCCTTGGTAAGCTCCTTGTTAATTGCCATCCGGCATCTGTTCTTTTCGATACTGGAGCATCTCATTCATTCATATCCAAGAACTATGCTCGATTGCATAACACGACGTTCTGTGACATGCCCACTTCCATGGTAATTCAAACTCCGGGTTCCAAATGGCAAACTTCTAGAGTAAGACATGGGAACGAAATTCTTGTCGATAGGCTTGTCTTCATGGCATCCTTAATAGCTCTCAAGTCCTCGGACATAAACATCATCTTGGGTATGGACTGGATGTCAGCTCATTACGCTAAGATTGATTGTGCCACTAGAACCGTTCAACTTACTCACCCATCGGGCAAGACAGTCAATGTCTTAACTCGAGTGGCCAAGCGCTAGCTTTACTCCCTAAATGCCAACCCCCTTCCAGACCTCGAAGATATTCCGGTAGTCCGGGACTTTCCGGATATCTTTCCAGAAGAACTGCCAGGTGTTCCACCTGACAGGTATGTCGAGTTTGTGATAGACCTTGTTCTAGGAACCGTTCCAATTTCTAGAAGACCCTATAAGATGGCACCCTTAGAACTAGCCGAGCTTAAGAACCAACTCGATGAGTACTTGAAAAGGGGTTTCATCCATCCTAGTTCCTCTCCTTGGGCTTGCCCTGTCCTCTTCGTCAAGAAGAAGGATGGAACGGATCGGATGGTTGTAGATTACTGACCTGTCAACTTGGTCACTATCAAGAACAAGTATCCGCTTCCCAGGATCAATGATCTGTATGACCAGCTCACTGGATCCTCAGTATTTTCCAAGATGGATTTGAGGTTGGGCTACCATCAAATCAAAATCAGAAATGGGGACATTCCCAAAATGGCCTTTGTTACTCGCTATGGCCAATACTAGTACACCGTTATGTCCTTCGGTTTAACAAATGCGCCAGCCACCTTCTCTCGGTTAATGAACTCGGTCTTCATGGAGTATTTGGATAAATTCGTCGTAGTATACCTTGATGACATACTCATCTACTCCAAGAATGAAGAGGAACATGCCGAACATCTAAGGCTGGTATTGACGAAACTTCGAGAGCATCGCCTTTATGCCAAATTCTCCAAGTGTGAATTTTGGTTGCCAGAAGTGACCTATCTAGGCCATGTAATTTCCGGTAAGGGTATTGCTGTCAATCCCGAGCGAGTTCAAGCCGTCCTTGATTGGACTCCACCTGAGACGGTCAAGCAAGTTCGGAGCTTCCTTGGCTTAGCGAGCTACTGCCGCCGCTTCGTCGAGAATTTCTCCAAGGTTGCTAAACCTCTAACTGAACTCCTCAAGAAAGATAAAAAGTTCGAGTGGACCCCACAGTGCGAGTTCAGTTTTCAGGAACTGAAAAGACGCCTGACATCTGCTCCCGTATTGGTACCACCAGATTTCTCCAAGGACTTTATTATCTATTGCGACGCCTCGCGACATGGACTAGGTTGCATACTCATGCAAGATCATCAGGTAATTGCCTATGCTTCACGGCAATTACACCCACATGAGGAAAATTATCCCACACATGATCTAGAGCTTGCAGCTGTAGTCCATGCACTCAAAACTTGGCGACATTACCTCCTCGGTAATCGTTGCGAGATCTTCACTGATCACCAAAGTTTGAAATATATCTTCACCCAACCGGATTTGAATCTCAGGCAAAGACGTTGGGTCGAGTTGATCTCGGATTACGACCTAGGAATAACTTACACACCGGGCAAAGCCAATGTCATGGCTGATGCACTAAGTCGTAAGTCCTATTGTAACAACCTGATGTTACAACAAAGTCAACCACTTCTCCATGAGGAATTTCATAAGCTTAATATTCACATTGTTCCTCGAGGATTTCTATCCACCCTGGTGGCGAAGCCTAATCTTACGGATCAAATCATAGCTGCCCAGAAGCGTGATAAGGGCATATTCCGGATTAAGGAAAACATTGCTAGCGGAGTTGCTAAATGTTTTTCCATGGATGAGCGAGGTGTTGTCTTCTTCGAGAACCGCTTGGTGGTTCCCAAGAAACAACATTTACACCAGTTGATTCTTAAGGAAGCTCATGACTCCCCTCTCACCATTCATCCCGGTAGTACCAAGATGTATCAAGACCTACGCCAGAGGTTTTGGTGGACTAGGATGAAGAGAGAAATTGCTCAATACATTGCTAGTTGCGACGTCTATCATCGTGTTAAACCAGAGCAACAACGGTCTGCTGGCACCCTTCAACCTTTGGCTATTCCTGAGTGGAAATGGGATAAAATCAATATGGATTTCATTATTGGGTTTCCCAGGACCAAGAGAGGGAAAAATGCCATCTTCGTCGTGATCGACCGTCTTTCCAAAGTAGCCCATTTCCTACCTGTTCATGAGAGTATCACCGCTAGTCAGCTAGCTGAATTATACATCTCCCGAATAGTGTCGCTTCATGGTGTCCCATTGGAAATTAACTCAGACCGTGGGAGTCTCTTCACCTCTTGATTTTGGGAAAGTTTCCAAAATTCAATGGGAACTCGTCTCTCTTTTAGCACCACCTTCCATCCTCAATCAAGTGGTCAAGTAGAGCGAGTCAATCAAATTTTGGAAGATATGCTCCGAGCTTCTGTCATCTCATTCGGAATGGGTTGGGAGAAATGCCTTCCATTCACGGAGTTTGCTTATAACAATAGTTATCAAGCTAGCTTGGGCAAAGCTCCTTTCGAAGTTCTCTATGGATGAAAATGTCGAACGCCTCTTAACTGGTCAGAAATCGGGGAAAGACAACTCTTTGGCCCGGATATGATTCAGGAAGCAGAAGAGCAGGTTCGCGTTATTCGTGAGAAATTGAAAACAGCCCAATCTCATCAAAAGAGCCAATATGATCGTAAACATAAGCTCATGACTTATGAAGTCGGCGAGAAGGCTTACCTTCGGGTTACTCCGTTAAAGGGAACCCATTGTTTCAGTATCAAAGGCAAATTGGCTCCTCGTTACATTGGACCCTTTCGCATTCTTGCCAAACAAGGAGAAGTTACCTACCAATTGGAACTACCTTCGCATCTTTCCAGAGTTCACGATGTCTTCCACGTTTCTCAACTCAGGCGTTGCTTCGCGGATCCTATCCGTGGAGTGGACCACGAAACGCTTGATCTACAAGATAACCTCTCATATCGGGAATATCCCGTTCGTATCCTTGATCAAGCTGAGCGTACCACTCGACACCATAATATCAAGTTTCTCAAGGTACAATGGTCACACCATTCCGAGAAAGAAGCCACTTGGGAAAGGGAGGATCGTCTTCGACTCGAGTACCGCACCTTCTTCCCGGAGGATCCTAAATCTCGGGACGAGATTCTTTTGAGTGGGGGTGAGTTGTCACATCCCTACTTTTAGTCATGCATTAGGATTGGATGAACATGTGCATCATGTTTAAATTTCTTTTAAACTTGAAATGGGGCCTAATCAACCCCAACACCCCCCTAAAAATGCTAATTTCCAACAATTGGAATTTCAATGAACCCAAAATGCCCTTCATAAAAGCCCACCATTTTTGGTCTTGACTAAAACCTCTGCCAAAAATAGTCTTGCAATTTATGGAGCCATTCTGGATTTTTGAACAAGCCATATGTATTTGAATTTGGGCATTTTAAATGTTATAAATATTTTAAAGTGCTCAAATAATCTTGGAAGCATTTTTCGGCAGTTGAGAATATTCCCAAATGTGCCTCTGAATATTTCTAGAGTTTTTGGAAATGAAATAGTATTTATTCTATTTCAATACACAGAGCAGGAAATAAATAAAAGAGAAAACAAGGGAACAGAGGACTTACCTGTCGCCCTGGCCCGGCCCAGCTTGGCCCAGCCCACTGGCTACCGCTAGTCATCCCCCTCCTCTCGCCAGGAGGACGAGAGGCACGTGCCCGGCGCCCGCAGCCACACGCCGGCCACCTCCTGCTTCTGCCGACGCCCAGGACGTCGTCTACGAGTGCCACACACTCTCCCTCGTCCCCCTCTCACTTTCCCCACTCTCCCCGTGCCCCTCTCCCTCCTCTGGCTCTCTCCCCATTCCCTCCCGAGAGGAACTCGTCGCCACCGTCTCCGTTCACCGCAGCCATCGACCCCCTCTCGTCTCTTTGACGTGTCCCTGAGCACCACCGATGTCTTCATCTTCCTCACGGGCGAGCCACGACGCCTCGGGCGCACTACAACGCCACTACCGCCATCTTCTTCAACCTCGGTCGCCGGAGATCCCCCTCGCTGCTCCGCTCGCTCTGGTGCTTCCCCGAGCACGCCGAGGCCACTCCTGCACTCGCTGTGAGCTTCTCTTCCTTCTCCCCCTAGCCACGTCACCCTAGCTGCCCCTAACCCCATTGGCCATCATGGCCAGGAGCTTGGCTCCGCCGGCCATGCCGCCGCCGTGGCCACCGTCACCTATAGCCGTAGCTGAGCGTGTCACCGTGCTCAGTGCACCCCCAGGAGGCCGTAGCACCCCTCTGCGCCCCCTGTCGTGCCTCCTAACGCCGTTTCCGTGCACGCCCGAACTCCGGCCGCCGCCTGGCTCGACGCCGGCATCGTTTCCGGCCTCCCCGAGCTCCACCTCCACCACCAAAAGCCGCGGCTTGCCCCCAGCTACTCGTAGGACCAAACCACAGTCGATTTGGTCGACTGTGGGCAAAACCCGAGCCCCTCCGCCGCGTCTGTCGTCGCCGGCGTCAAGCCGCCGGGGAGTTGACCATGTTTTGACCCATGGACTGACGTGTGGGCCCAAGTTGACTGCCCCTGAGCCTATGACAGGTGGGGCCAACCTGTTAATTAGTTTAGGATTAGTATTAACTAATTTTAGTTAGTTTAGGTCACTGACATGTGGGCCCAGGCCCCATTGACAGTTAATTAGTACTAACTTAACTATGTTAGTTAGCTGAGACACTGACAGACGGGGCCCACCAGTCAGGTTTGACTGGCCCTGGCGCCTTTTACTCGCTGACGTCACAGTGATGCAATGCTGACGCAATTATTCATTTTCTGGATTTATTTTTATATAAGAAATTCCAGAAAATAGCCAAAACTTCTAAAAATCATAGAAAATCAACCATAGCTCCAAATCAAACAAATTGTATATGAAAAATGATCATAAGAATTCAATCTATCCATCTGTAATGGTTTCATGCATGACAAAACAAGATAACCTTGTTGTTTAAGCAAAATAAGATAATGCACTAATATGGCTATGTTAAGTGAACTAACATTTGAATCTTTGATTCAAATGAGTTCATTCCTTTCTGTTTTAGCTTGCATTAGGCCAAGACACATTCATATTTCCATGTCATAGCATGCATCATATTGTTGCATATCGTCATGTATTGATTATGTCCGGTATGTCTTTCGTGGTAGGTTCTGCCTCCGAGGATAACCCCGAATATCCGTCTGAAGGGAAGTACCCTACTACCACTACATTAGGCCAGCAACCCATTGATCATTCCGATACAAACCCATGTTCTCGCTTCTGCTCTTGTTTACTGCATTAAGACAACGCGATTCAAACTGTTTTGCGCTACGGTAGTTGAACCCTTATGCTCTGGATGACCTGTCATTGCCACAGTAACTAGATGAAACCCACTAGCATGTGTAGGAGTTGATTGAGCCATGTATGTGATTCCTACCTTGCTATGCCTGCTATGCTTAGAGTTGTGTCAGGTCTGGTTCATCTGGGTGATGGGCTAGAGTGAAATGATTATGTCGGTAATGTGAGGGATGTGTTGAACATGTTTTGGTAAAGGTATCGATGAGAGGCCATGTAGGAGTACATGGTGGGTTGTTTCATTGAGGCCGTCCATAAGAACTGAGATTTGTATGCGTGATTTAAGATTCAGCTCCTACCACACATTGGGCCCTGAAATATGACCTCGCTCGACTTACTGACCCCTCTCGTCCTCTGTCCAGGAGTTGCAACTAGTTTCTGGTGTTTGTAGGTTATGCGTTGGCCGCCGTGCGTAGCGCTGACCCTAGGGGTGGGCTATGATGCGGTAGATACACCGTGGCACGGTGTACCGAGTCGCCCGTTTGGTGTCTCGGGAACCCTGCACACATCGTTTGGGGCCGTTAAGGACACCCCGTCCGGATTTCCTTGCGGATGGAACCTGAATAGGCGATAAACCTGGACTAGAGATTTGTGCGGTTAGTCAGGTCGTGGTCTACACCGACGTCGGTTTTCGCTTGAAGTCTGCTGAGCACATGTCGTGTGCAGACGCTAAGTGGTGGAAACATGTGTGATGAAGTACACCCCTGCAGGGTATAAAACTATTCGAATAGCCGCGTCCGTGGTAAAGGACTACTTGGTTGCCTATACAGTTCATAGACAATTTAATGGATACTACTAAAAGACTCAAGATAAGTGTGAGTACCGAGGATGGCCCTCTCGTAGGATGACGAGGGAGGATCCCCGGTGAAGTATTGTGTTGGTGAGTAGTGGACTCGTGTGCGAAAACTATTTTACTAGTGGAGTCTTGTAGGATAGCTTAGCCAAGAGTCAAAGCTGGCTTGCTGCAATAACTCCACCACCTTCTTGAGAATGAGCATGTATAGTAGGTTCTGATGTAAGACTTGCTGAGTACCTTTGTACTCATGTTTGTTTAATTACTGTTTCCAGACGACAACACCACCCCCTCCGATGGGTTTTATGTAGATCTCGACGTCGATGAGTGACTTGCCACCCAGGTGGTGATCCTGGCCATGGAGGGCCCTATGTAGATAGACAGGCTTCGAGAAACCTTCTTTCTTTCTAGTATCTGTACTCAGACTATTTTCTTCCGCATGTGCTTGTATGCTTGTATGACTTGAGTGTCTGTTCATGTGACCCCTACCTGTATGAACATGTTATGTATGGCTCTCTGGAGCCTTTAAATAAAGTACTTGAGTTGTAGAGTTTTGTTGTGATGCCATGTTGTATTTGCACATATCGAGCATATTGTGTGTATGATTGAAATGCTTGGTATGTGTGGGATCCGACAATCTAGTTGTTTATCCTTGGCAGCCTTTCTTATGGGGAAATGTACTCTAGTGTTCCTCAAGCCATGGTAGCCGCTACAGCCCGATTCACCGGAGTCCTGCTAGCCCAGCACTACTGCTCAGGACACTTGACTGGCCGGCATGTGTTTCACTTCGTTCCTATGTCTGTCCCTTCGGGGAAATGTCACGCGGTGACATACGGAGTCTTGCCTAGCCCGCTACAGCCCGGGTTCCCCGGAGTCCTGTTAGCCCAGTGCTACAGCCCGGATTCACTCGCTGATGACCTACATGCTCGATGTGATCCATGTATGCCTGTCTCCATAGGTCTGTGCCGCTTTGGGTTCACGACTAGCCATGTCGGCCCGGGTTCTCCGTCAGATGGATGCTAGCGACACTATCATATACGTGAGCCAAAAGGTGCAAACGGTCCCGGGCCATGGTAAGGCGACACCCGTGGGGATACCGTGCGTGAGGCCGCAATGTGATATGAGGTGTTACCGGCTAGATCGATGTGACTTGGAATCGGGGTCCTGACACTCTCAAACCCTAGTTCATCTCTTGTGTTCAATCTTGTTACCGGAACTATAGATTGGTGCTTGTGGGTGACTAGTAGTGTTGATTACATCTTGTAGTTGATTACTATATGGTTTATTCGGTGGAAGATCATATATTCAGATCCAATATGATATTTAATACCCCTCTGATCTTGAGCATTTTTATCATTTGTGAGTAGTTACTTTTGTTCTTGAGGTCACGGGAGAAATCATGTTGCAAGTAATCATGTGAATTTGATATGTGTTCGATATTTTGATAGTATGTATGTTGTGATTCCCTTAGTGGTGTCATGTGAACGTCGACTACATGGCACTTCATCATATTTGGGCCTAAGGGAATGCATTGTGGTGTAGTAATTAGATGATGGATTGCGAGAGTGACAGAAGCTTAAACCCCAGTTTATGCGCTATTCCGCAAGGGACATATTGGATCCAAAAGTTTAATGCTATAGTTAGAATTTATTCTGAATAATTTTCTCGTAGTTGCGGATGCTTGCGGGAGGGTTAATCATAAGTAGGAGGTTTGTTCAAGTAAGAACAGCGCCTAAGCACTGGCACACCCACATATCAAATTATCAAAGTACCGGACACGAATTAAACCAACATGATGAAAGTGACTAGATGAAATTCCCGTGTACCCTCAAGAACACTTTGCTTATCATAAGAGAGCGTTTTGGCACGTCCTTTGCCTCAAAAGGATTGGGCTACCTTGCTGCACTTTTGTTACTACTATCGTTACTTGCTCATTACAAATTATCTTGCTATCAAACTACTCTGCTACTTACAATTTCAGCACTTGCAGACATCACCTTACTGAAAAACTACTTGTCATTTCTCAGGACCCCGATCCTAAGTCACACTGATCTAGCATGTAACACATCATATCACTTTGCAGCCTCACGCACGGTATTCCCACGTGTGCCACCTTACCTGGCCCGGGACCGTTTGTGCCTTTTGGCTCACGTATATGATAGTGTCGCTAGCATCCATATGACAAAGAACCCGGGCCGACATGACTAGTCGTAAACCCGAAGTGGCACTAACTTACAGGGACATGCATACATGACCCAGCAACGAACATGTCGGTCATCAGCGAGTGAATCCGGGCTGTAGCAGCTGGGCTAACAGGACTCCGGAGTATCCGGGCTGTAATAGGCAAATAGGACTCCGGTAGACACCGCGTGACATTTCCCTGAAGGGACAGACACAGGAACGAAGAAGGACACATGCCGGCCAGCCTAAGTGTTCCGGAGCAGAAGCAAGCTACCATGGCTCAGTGGAAGCACTAGGATACATTTCCCGGTAAGAGAGGCTACCAAGGATAAACAAGTAGGTTGCCGGATCCCACACATACCAAGCATTTCAAACCATACACACAATATGCTCGATATGTGCAAATACAACATGGCATCACAACAAAACTCTACAACTCAAAGTATTTATTCATTAGGCTTCGAGGAGCCAAGTATTACAAACATGGGTCTCATGACCCAACATACAGAGCATACAAGCAACAGGCAGAAGCATAGACATGTCTGAGTACAGACAACTACAAATGAAAAAGGCTGAGAAGCCTGACTATCTACAAGACCTTCCCAAGGGTACAAGATCGTAGCTGAGGCAAAACGCTAAACATCGAAGTCCACACAGAACTACTAGTGAGACTGAAGTCTCTCTGCAAAAGCATAAATTAAGCAAACGTGAGTACAAATGTACCCAGCAAGACTTACATTAGAACTAGCTACATATGCATCAGTATCAACAAAGGGGTGGTGGAGTTTAACTGCAGCAAGCCAGCTTTGACTATGGCTACCCTGAACTACGACTTCAAGAAACTCTTTTGAGGTGGCGCACACGAGTCCATATATTCACCAATCAATACACCACTATGGATCTGCTCCCGTCTCCCTACGAGAACGCCATCCATAGAACTCACGCTTATCTTGCGCATTTTAGAGTATCCACTTTCACTTGTCTATGAACTGTACAGGCAACCCAGAAGTCCTTTACCGCAGACGCGGCTATTCAAATAGATGATGTTAACCCTACAGGGGTGTTGTCGGTGTCAAAACCGGCGGATCTCGGGTAGGGGGTCCCGAACTGTGCGTCTAAGGCGGATGGTAACAGGAGGCAGGGGACACGATGTTTTACCCAAGTTCGGGCCCTCTTGATGGAGGTAAAACCCTACGTCCTGCTCGATTTATATTAATGATATGGGTAGTACAAGAGTAGATCTACCACGAGATCAGCGAGGCTAAACCCTAGAAGCTAGCCTATGGAATGATTCTATGTATATTCTATCGACTAGCCTGGCCTCGGTTTATATAATTCACCAGAGGCCTAGGATAACAAGAGTCCTAGCCGAATACGCCAGTGGGGAGGAGTCCTTGTCTTGATCGCCAAGTCATGTGGAATCTAACTTGTATGCGGCAGCTGTCCGAACTGGCCCATGAGTATACGGCCATGGGGGTCCTCGTCCCAATCTAACAGATCGGGAGATGACGTGGTGAGTACCCCCTAGTCCAGGACACCGTCAGTAGCCCCCTGAACCGGTCTTCAAGTTAGGGACGCTCCTCGATTCTTACGAACCGTTCTTCATCTTCGGTCATCGGTCTTGAAAACTAGTTCAACAAATCTTCTTATCTTCGATCTTGAGGATCGCTGAAATGCATTCGACGAGTTTACACGTCGGGTATCCGAGGGGCCCCTTTAAGTTTCCGGCCTACCCACCGTTTACACCAACTTATATTAGACTCCTGTGATATTATTTGATCCTCTGTTCGGTTTTTCTTTGTGAACACCGAACAAAGCATTAGGGGCTACTGTCTATGCAGTAATATTTCTACTACATTTTAAAACACTTACCTCAAAGCCTGTTAGAAGGCTGGCACAGGCTTCAGTTAATCCGCTCTTGGCGGACCGAACCTTCTGGATCACGGCACTCTTGATAGTGCGGTGCTCCTCGTTGATGGAAGCGCTGCGAAGTGCTTCCAGCAGATTGTCCGGTGCCTCTGGATGGACAGAAGTCACCGGCACAGGCGTCTTGCCCCTCTTAGAAGGAGGCCGCCTGCCCGAGCCCAGAACCGCTGGAGGGTCCGGCACGGTGTTCGGCTGAGGTCCGAACTCGGAGCTCTTGGGGGCCCCGTCCCTTCGGCTCCCGGAGTCCGGAAGGTCGCCTTGAGGCGCCTCCGGGACTGTCTCCCCTCGATCCGGTGCCTCTTGAGACAACACCTCGGCGTCGTCGGTAGGATGAGGGGAGGTGGCGGTCGGGACTGGATCTCTATCCATGTCCGACGAGCCCAAGGAGCCGTCCGATGATACATTGATAATGGCTCATGGCGGCCCGCATAATTGCGTTCGGCGTTAGGGAAAGCAGTGTGACAAAGGAATCCTATGAGTTACTCTGGTATCCGAATACTTACAATCTCCCCGGGGGCTTGACCCTGGGCAACCACTCGTCTTCGCCTTCGTTGGCGGCGGTGGAACCGTTCGGAAGGAGAGTCCTTCCCTTCTTGGACCCTCCGCCCTCCCCGGTTGGGGCGGCCTTCCTTTTCTTGTCTCCCCCAGTTGGTGGGGGAGCGTCTTCTTCTTCTTCTTCCTCATCTTCGGGGGAAGAGTGCGCCGCAGAGTCATCGGACGGTGAGTCCGACGACGCCTGGCGTCGGGAACTCTTTCGGGTTCCCTTGGCCTTCTTGGTCTTCTCCAGCACCTTATAAGGGGCCAGAGTCAGCATCTTCGCCAGAAGAGCGTCTGCGGGGCCTTCGGGCAAAGGAGCCGGACAGTCGATCTGCCCATCCATCTTCTGCCAGTCCTGTCAAAGGTACGGGAGTTTAGATCCCACATAGAGTCAATCTATATAAAAATAATTATCCTGTGAAAGGTAAAGCAGCTTACTGCACTGGCTTGGCGCTTCGCGCTGAATCCGCGATCCTCAGTAATAGGGGGGGACCTCGGCACTTTTGAACAGCACCCTCCAGGCGTCTTCATGAATCGTGTTGAAGAGCTTGTTTACAGTTCGGTGCTGCGCCGGATTGAACTCCCGTTGTTGGCATGGGAGTATCCAGTGGATGAGCATAACTTGGACTATGTTGACAAGCTTGAGCTTCTTGTCCACCATGTTTTGAATACATGTTTGGAGTCCGGTCAGCTCTTTCGAACTACCCCAGGACAGGCCCTTCTCTTTCCAGGAGGTGAGCCGCGTGGGGATGCCAGATCGGAACTCGGGGGCCGCTGCCCATTCAGGGTCGCGCGGTCGGTGATATAGAACCACCCCGATTGCCACCCCTTTATGGTTTCCACAAAGGAGCCCTCGAGCCATGTTACGTTGGGAATCTTGCCCACCGTGGCGCCTCCGCACTCCGCCTGGCGGCCGCCCACCACCTTCGGCTTGACATTAAAGGTCTTCAGCCATAAGCCAAAGTGGGGCTTGATGCGGAGGAAGGCCTCGCACACGACGATAAACGCCGAGATGTTGAGGATGAAGTTCGGGGCCAGATCGTGGAAATCCAGGCCATAATTAAACATGAGCCCCCGGACGAAGGGATGGAGAGGGAATCCCAGTCCACGGAGGAAATGGGTGAGGAATACTACCCTCTCATGGGGCCTGGGGGTGGGGATGAGCTGCCCCTCATCTGGGAGCCGGTGCCCGATGTCGTCGGGCAGGTATCCGGCTCTCCTTAGTTTCTTGATGTCTCCCTCCGTGACGGAGGAGACCATCCACTTGCCTCCCGCTCCGGACATGATTGGAGAAGGTCGAGGTGGGAAGTGCGGACTTGGGCGCTAGAGCTCGAGTGTGCGAAAACGGATGGGTAAGGGAGGAAGAAGGTGTGGATAGAAAGGTGAATCATTATCCCTTTATATGGGCGGACGAAACTAAGTGTCCCCACTTTCCTGGTAAAACTCGCTTATCCCCCAAGCGCCGCGATTGATGGCGCGGTTGGGTTACCCACGCCCGTATTGATGAGAATCCCGCAATAAGGGGACACGATCTCTGCTTTGACAAGACGTGTCGAAAAACTGCCTCACGTTATGTGCGGGGCTGGTTAAAAGAAACGGTTCGAATAATCACCGGGCCATGACGTAACGTCATGCTGCCAAAACAAGCCAGCAAATTAGATCTGCGAAAATATTATTCTCTCTACGGTGGAATGTGGAACTTATTTTGCAGGGTCGGACACTATCCTCGTATTCAAATTCTTCTGTGATGTATTCGGAGAAGGAATCCGCCTTGCAATGCCGAAGACAATACTGCGTGCCGGACTCATCGTCATTGAAGCCTGGTTCAGGGGCTACTAAGGGAGTCCTGGATTAGGGGGTCTCCGGACAGCCGGACTATCTCCATTGGCCGGACTGTTAGACTATGAAGATACAAGATTGAAGACTTCGTCTCGTGTCCGGATGGGACTCTACTTGGCGTGGAAGGCAAGCTAGGCAATACGGATATGGATATCTCCTCCTTTGTAACCGACCTTGTGTAACCCTAACCCTCTCTGGTGTCTATATAAACCGAAGGGTTTTAGTCCGTAGGACAACAATCACAACATACAATCATACCATAGGCTAGCTTCTAGGGTTTAGCCTCTCTGATCTCGTGGTAGATCTACTCTTGTACTACTCATATCATCAATATTAATCAAGCAGGACGTAGGGTTTTACCTCCATCAAGAGGGCCCGAACCTGGGTAAAAACATCGTGTTCCCTGCCTCCTGTTACCATCTGGCCTAGACGCACAGTTCGGGACCCCCTACCCGAGATCCGCCGATTTTGACACCGACATGTACTCGGCAACCTTCAAGTGGAAGCCCAGCGAGGGTGTCGGCCACGACCTGACTAACCACACAAGTCCCTAGTCTAGGTTCATCGCCTATTCAGGTTCCATCCGCAGGGAGTCCGGCTAAGGTTTCCACATAAGGCCCCAAACAATGTGTACAGGGTTCCCGGGTAACCAAACGGGCGACTCGGTACACCGGGCCACGTGCCTACCACATCACAGCCTACCCCTCGGGTCAGCGCTGCTCACGGCCTCCAGCATATTACAAACACCAGAAACTACTTGCAACTCTCGGACAGAGGACAAGGGCGGTTAATAAGTCGAGAGGGTCCATTGGTTTCGGGCCCAATGCGTGGTAGTAGTTGTTCATGGATCATAAACACAGAACTCGGTTCCTGAGGATGGTTTCAATGAGACAACCAACCATGTACTCCTACATGGCCTCTCACCGCTACCTTTACCAAATCGTCTTCACACACTTAGCTCACACACAGTAGGGCATGTTTATCACCATTCCAATTCATCCTCGATGAATCAGACCTGACTCAACTCTGGGCAGTAGCAGGCATGACAAACAAGCATGAATGAGTAGGCACATCAGGGATCAATCAACTCCTACTCATGCTAGTGAGTTTCATCTATTTACTATGGCAATGACAGGTCATTGTAACACCCACGATGCGGCTATATCTCCCACATGTCGGAGCACGACTTAGAGGCATAACCGCATAGTAGGCATGTCGCAAGAGGGGTAATATTTACACATCCCATGTACTGAATAAGAAAGGGATAAAGAGTTGGCTTACAATCGCCACTTCACACAATACATAAATATAACATTACATCAACCAGATACAATCAAGGTCCGACTACGGAACCAAATAAAGAAGGACAACCCCTAATGCAAAAGATCCCCGATCGCCCCAACTGGGCTCCACTACTAATCGAAAGGCAAACAAAACAACCCAACGAACACGATCTTCATCGAGCTCCAACTTGAGCTCAGCTGCGGCATCTGCATTGGTACCAACGTCACCAGCAACTGGTTTTGGAAGTAAATCTGTGAGTCACGGGGACTCAGCAATCTCACACCCTCGCGATCAAGACTATTTAAGCTTAAGGTAGGAAAAGGGTATTGAGGTGAAGCTGCAGCAAGCACTAGCATATATGGTGGCTAACTTACGCAAATGAGAGCGAGAAGAGAAGCAAAGCACGGTTGTGAACTAGAAGTGATCCTGAAACTACTTACGTTCAAGCATAACACAAGAACCGTGTTCACTTCCCGGACTCCGCCGGAAAGAGACCATCACACCTACACACGCCGTTGATGCATTTTAATTAAGTTAAGTGTAAAGTTTTCTACAACAGGACATTAACAAGTTCCCATCTGCCCATAACCGCGGGCACGGCTTTCGAAAGTTCAAAACCCTGCAGGGGTGTCCCAACTTAGCCCATCACAAGCTCTCACGGTCAACGAAGGATATTCCTTCTCCCAGGAAGACCCGATCAAACTCAGAATCCCGGTTACAAGACATTTCGACAATGGTAAAACAAGACCAGCAAAGCCGTCCGATGTGCCGACAAATCCCGATAGGAGCTGCACATATCTCGTTCTCAGGGCACACCGGATGAGCGCTCCGTACAACTAAAACCAAACCTCGAGTTTCCCCGAGGGGGCACTGCAAAGTACTCTAGTTTGGACCAACACTCAGAGGAGCACTGGCCCGGTGGTTTAAAATAAAGATGACCCTTGAGTCTGCAGAACCCAAGGGAAAAAGGCTTAGGTAAATGGTAAAACCAAGGTTGGGCCTTGCTGGAGGAGTTTTATTCAAGGCGAGCTGTCAAGGGGTTCCCATTATAACCCAACCGCGTAAGAAACGCAAAATCAAGGAACAGAACACCGGTATGACGGAAACTAGGGCGGCAAGAGTGGAACAAAACACCAGGCATAAGGCCGAGCCTTCCACCCTTTACCAAATGTATAGATGCATTAAAGTAAACAAGATATAATAATAATATCCCAACAATAATCATGTTCCAACAAGGAACAAACTCCATCTCCACCTGCAACTAGCAACGCTATAAGAGGGGCCGAGCAAAGCGGTAACATAGCCAAAAAACGGTTTGCTAGGACAAGGTGGGTTAGAGGCTTGGCATGGCAATATGGGAGGCATGGTATAGCAAGTGGTAGGTATCGCGGCATAGCAATAGATCGAGCAACTAGCAAGCAAATATAGAAGTGATTTCGAGGGTATGGTCATCTTGCCTGAAATCCCGCAAGGAAGAAGAAGAGTCCATGAAGAAGACACACGGACCGAGTCAAACGGATCCTCACAACTCCGGAACGGAACCGAAGCTAACGAGGGAAGCAACCCGGAAAGAAGCAAGCAACATAGTAAACAACCAAGCGTAACATGGCATGATGCACAACCAAGTATGATGCATGACCGGTTTAATGAAGCATGGCATGGCAAAGTGCACAAGAAATCCAACAAATTAAGTGGAGCTCAATATGCAACGAGTTGCATATTGACGGAACACCACATGACTTATTTAGTTCTCTCCCGTTTATGGACTCAACAATACTAAATTTTGTTTAGCATGGCAAGGGGTGAAGCAAAGTAAAACTACCTATCTAGGCAAGTTTAAATGAGGCCAGGACAACAAGCAACAAGTCCGGAAAATCCTCATATGCATCTAGCAAATTAATGCAAACAACAATTTTAAACATTTTAAAAGTTATTATCATGATGCGAATGACATGTGCAAGTTTATGCAAATTTTTATGAAAAAGTTGATAAGAGCATTATATGAAGCATTTGTCATCGTGGCGGAAACGAAAAGGGGTGCCACGGCAACGATAACGAAACGGTGCCACGGCAACGTTCCGGTTCCGACAACTCATTGATACGTCGGTGCAAAATAAAATGACGGGAGTGTGTCAAAAGATGGTGGGGTGATCCCGGTTACCGGGTTCCCACGGGTCGACGACGGTGACAATGCAAAAGAGGGGCAACATGCACCGACAATTCAAGCACGGAGCAAGCACGAGCATCTCATACATCACACATGCATTCATTCACGGGCGGTCGTCTCGTGGTTATACCTTCGAAGCGTGCATTATCGGAGGGGTTCGAGTTCGATGCGGTGTAGGGGAAGTAGACGTTCTTGGGACGGTCGTAGGAAGTAGTCGTTTACGGGTTGTTGTGGGAAGTAGTCGTTCTTGTGGCGACGGTAGTCGTTCACGTTTTTAGTCGCACAAGTTTCCGTAGATGTTCGGGGTCACGGCGAGGAATTTGACATCCACAGAGTCTTCGCGATTCGACGGTAGTGGTACACGTTTCGTAGCCGTTCGAGTCATCGGTAGAGGAACTTGATGGATTTGAATCCCTTCATAGTTGTCGTGGTACTTGGGGTCTTCGGACTTGCCGGTCTCGACGAAATGAAGGGGTACTTGGTACAATGCATGTCGACGGTAGTTGTTCTCGCATCGTCAGGGCACTTGGCGATTTCGGAGACGGCGGGATGCAAACTTGGTGTAACTATGTTCTTCACGGATCATCATTGTACTTGGCGTCCCATGGGATCTTCGGGGTTCGGGCGTGTAGGCGAACGGTGGTGAGGCTGTTGGTCTTGCGTCAACGGCAACCGACAGTGAAGGCGCAGAAAACAGCAACATGAGGCTGCAGAGGTGGCCACCATGTGGCTGTCATGGTCACACACGGTGCAACAGAGGAAGACGAAGCCTCGGCCAGAAGAAGCGATGGAGCGAGGCGCACTCAAGTGAGAGCTCGGGCGCCACTGCCGCTCCGGCAGCTCGACAAGGGGCAGGGCCAACCGCCGTGCAGCAAGGCGACGGCAACAGAGCAACCGCGGGAGGCCGAGAGGAGCGACGAGGAGGCGGAGCAGGTGGCAGGCGCGGGGCGCTTGGGGTGGCGCTTGGTAAAAGGAAGCAACTCCAGCGATGGCACTCGCCGGCGCGGCGCCGGAAACGGCAGGGGGCGAGGTGAAGACCTGCGGCGGCGTTGGGGCAAGGAGCTCCTGCAGGGCCGGTCCAGCGGCAGGGGAGGACCCCGGCGAAGCGCAGCCTGATCCAGCGGCGGCGGCGTTGGCCCGGACGGAGGGAGAAGGAGGCGCGGGCGCGAGGAAGGAGGGCGGCGGCACTGGCAGTGGGCCGCGCCATGGGGATCGGCGCGAGGGAGGAGCAGGGGTTAGGGATAGATAGCGAGAGAGGGATGGGGGATCGAGCGGCTGCGATGGGGATCGGGCACCGGCGGCTAGGGTTGGGAAGGCAGGGGCCGGCTGGGCCTTGGGAGGCCGGCCCAATGGAGAGGAAGATGGCCAGAGCCTGCTGGACTGCTCTCTCCTACTCTTTTCTCTTAACCAAAAAGAGAAAAGAAAAAATAGATAGAAGAAAAATAGAAAAAAGAGGGTATGGATGGAATTTGGGCATGAAAGTTATATTCCCGGACTCACAAGAATGCGCTGGTTCCAAGAAAATAGAAATGGCCAAGATTGAACGAAAAGAATTCAAACTCATTTGAATTTAATTCAAATGGGTTTGAACTAGGACAAGGTTTTAGGAGTATCCAAAAATGTTGAGAATTTTGGTAGAGCTCCGGAAAATGGTAAAAGAATTATTGGCAAGGCTAGAGAGTCGAAACTTGAGGAAGAAAAGGCCAAGGGATTTAATATGCAAGTGGGTTCATGGGTGATTCCAAAACAAAGGAATATTTTATAATATCTCCCTAAATATCGGGAGGGTATGTTATAAAGAGTAGTCACCCTTCCCTCGGTTTAAATGGACCAAAGATCCATGCAATTTATTTAAGTGAGTTTTAGTTGGCTTTGAGAAAAACATGGCATGAAGACATGATGCAATGCAACAAGCAAAAACAAATCACACCACGAAACTTGGAAACCAAGGAAGGCATCTGAAGCTCCGGTCTTGGGGCGTTACAGTCCTGCAGAGGAAAGGGGTTCAACTACAGCAGCATGTAACAGATGAATCGTTGTTGTCCTAATGCAATAAAAGAGAGCAGGAGTGAGAGAGTGGGATTGTATCGGAATGAACAAGGGGTTTTTTGCTTGCCTGGCACTTCTGAAGATAGTATAGCTCTTCATCGGTGTCATCGATCACATCGTCAGGACAAAGTCTACTGAGGGGGAACAATACCGGCAAACGGAGAAGGAACACAATCAATGCAATGCAACAATATGATGCATGATAATGACATAGCAGTATGCTGTTGATTGAGCTAATGCAACTAGCAACGAGTTAAATGAAGTTGGTTTGAACTCAAGGTTCAAATTCAAACTCCACATATGATAATTTAAATGCCCAACATTTGATTTACCCTATTCAGCAACTATAAGTTGTTCCAACATGCATGAAAATGGTACATATGAATAGATTGCATTTTTCTGATAATTTTTCATATATAAATTATTTCATTTGGAGTTACGGTTGAATTTCAATGAATTTTAGAAGTTCTGGCTATTTTCTGGAATTAATAAATCATTTCTCATTTATTTACAAACCAGAAAACAGATTACTGCATCAGCTTTGCGTCAGGGCGACGTCATCATTGACCAAAGTCAAATATGACTGGTGGGGCCTTCCTGTCAGTGTAACAGTTCTAATTATGTGGCTATTTAAATCCTAACAAAAATAATTAGCTCGCGGGGCCCGCTGTCATTGACCCTGGGGGTTAATTAGCGAGGCTGTCAACAGCTAATGACGTGCCATGTCATCCTAAATCGGCAACTAATCGCTGGCGGTAAGCAGACGTGGCGGCGCTCCTCGTCTGGCCATCTCCGACCATGAGAGATTGCGCGGCTGGGGGCGTTCGAGAGCGGCTGCAGCGGCGCTTTGGGTGGTGGTCGTGGCTAGTGCTGGGTGGGGCTGTGGCATCGGCAGCGGCGAACGAAGCGGCAGCCGGAGATCGGCTCCGAGTGAGTGCGGCGTTGCAACGCACAAGGGAGCAAGATGGGCTGCGGGTTAGCTCCCTGGAGATTCTAGGAGCACGTCCGCGTGCTCACGAGCGGCGGAAACGGCTCTGGCCACGACAGCGTGAGATCCGGCAGCGGTGAGCTCTCGGGTCTGGCGGGGCTGCCAGCTAGGAGACAAAATCGAGTGCACGGGGTGGGGGAAAGAGAAGAGGAGCCAATGGGGAGTCGGACAAGACGCTAAGTGGCCTCGGGGACGGCTTGGTGACAACGGAACAACAGTGACGATCTCGGCCCGCCGAGCTTGAAGAAGAGGGCGATACAGTTGCTGCGGTTCGTTCGAGCTCGTGTGCTTCTACTTGAAGGAGCATCGAGTCATCTGGAGCTTGTGGGCATGGAGGAGGGGTGAGGAAGGGCCGGTGGCCACGGTGAACGACGGCGGTGGCGACGGGCGCGTTCGGGCCTGCTCGGGAGAGGGGGCTAGAGGCCGAGGGAGACAGTAGAGAGCGAGGGGAAAGGAACCATGGGCTCTGGGCGTCTCCAGTCGCTCGAACAAGGGTGGGGAGGAAGCAGGAGGTGGAGGCCTCGGGCGCGCGCGCGTCGACACGCCTCTGCCTACTGGTAGAGGTTGAAGACGACCGCTTTCGGCCAGTGGGTTGGGTCACCAGCTGGGCCGCCAGGTGGGCTGCTACAGGTAAGCCAGGTAAGCCTGCTCTCTCTTTTGTCTTTTCTAATTTTGTTCTGTTTTCTATTTATGCAAATTTGTTTTAATTTGGTTTTCAAACCTAATCACTTTTAAAAATTCTGAAAATAGTTATGGGCACTAGATGAATTATTCCAGAAGCCCTCAACTAATTCCAAACTTTTTGGAGCATTTAAAAAAATTATAGTATTTAAATGCCCCAATTCAAATACAATATGAGTTAATTCAAAAATCCAGAATGGCCTAAAAATATGTGCATCATTTTTGGCAGAGGTTCTAGACCAATTCAAAAAAGATGGACATTTATGAAGGGCATTTTGGGTTCATTGAAAAGATTTAATTTTGACCCTAGTTGAATTCATTTGGTGCTAGGGTTTCAACATCCCCAATTCAATTTAATTTGAATTTAACATGATGCATGGATGACCACAGATGCAACTAACTACTAGCAATTCTAGGACTGTGACAACTCACCCCCACTAAACAAGAATCTCGTTCCGAGATTCAAGATGTGAGGTAAGAAGACAGAGGGGACATAAAGTCAACACAATCTTCATGATCCAGATTGCACTTCATAAGAGCGTTGATTGCTTGCATCATGTTTATCTCGACATCCTTGCCTTCGAGAACTCCATCCAACATGACAACGAGAAGAAAGGGAAAACTCTAGAAAATCGATCTTCATGAAGATCGAGCAACTCAGGAACAACTCATGGAGTGAGACATAGGAACATCTCTTGAGTTGAGACACAAAATACACATTGAGAGGGGTGGAGGAAATAGATGACGAAGGTTCAAGTTGGTAAGAAACAATCCCACGCTTAAAAGGATGGTGGATGCGTTTCAAAGTAGCGAGGAGCTAAATTGCCATGATTCCATAACGGGGCACCTTAGAGGAGGTGACTCATAGAATTATTCCCTAAAGTGGCAAAAAGAATTACTTTTGATCCATAGATCATTGAAACTCTTCATGCCAGCCTGAGGCAATTCACAATTGATCGTTTGAAGGAATTCGAAAGAATGGCATACTCAGTTTGGGAAGGAAACTAGAGTTATAAGACAACTCAGCAGACGGAAGGCACATTCCAATACATACTGAGGGTATAACCCAGTGGCTGAGCGTGCTTTCAAGAACTTGAGCATATCCTTACTCATCAAGGTCTTACCAGCATCCGTAGCGAGCATCCTGGCAACCCATCATACTACCATGATGAATAGTGATGGATGATGCAGATGCAAAGGAAGACATCACTTTCTCATATTTCACCTTAGCGATGCCAAGGAAATGAAATCTGGATGATCGACCGAGAGACATTTAGCACTCCGCTTCTAATGTTCTCCTTGATGTACCAACTTAATCCAATACCATTCGGTATCTGGAACATCAAGTAAAGGTCTGACTTCGGGAGAACAAAGGATCCATAAGGAACAACTTCTAAAATAAGTCGCACAACATCCTTATGGAGAGGATGGTCAAATTACTCGGTTAAGATGCTACAATAATAGATCTTTGGCTAGGTGTGTCGGCCAACATCAACCTTGTCGGGACCTACATCATAGATCTTAGAAAAGTTCCAACCATCATATCTGCCTAAGATTCAGATCTGGTTGGTAACAGGACATTTCAGACGACATGTCTGAAAAGGAAAGGTTGCAACACAAATCGACGAGATGAGGTTGCGAGATTCTCGGGAAATGGACTATGGTAGTAAGCTACAAAACATGAGCTGGTTTTGCTACACACATGTGAACACGCTGTCCCAGACAAGCATGACCATTTAGTAGTCTTACAATGAAACACTACCGAATTCTGGTTGGCAACCATCAACGAGGATATCGAAGTCCTTTCCTAAGTCCGGATTAGCTCTTATGAAGGAACTCCTTCTCCTTGGACAAATCAGTCAGTGGCTTGGTGTACTAGGAGATACATATGGAATGGAGCTAGCGAGCCTGTCAAACCATAGCATACTTCGCACATGCATGACTGACTTGGGATGGTACCAGAGGAAACAAAAACAATCTTTCTCAAACTCATGGCAGCAACTTGCACCAAATGCACGTGAATCAGAGAAAGTCACTTCTTTCATCCAACATATGCTTCATGAACGGAACACAAAGGCATTGCTTACAAAGTTTCCAACACTAGCTTTAATGTTCAACGCAAATCATGGAGATGATAATTGTGTTGCCGATGGGCTCAACAACAATTCATCCAGGTTTCCATATAAATGGAGTTCCATGATTAAGTGAACACGGTGATAGCATTGGTCAGAGCAAAAGATGTAATGGTGTATGCTCGAGGGATCAACAACGAGTAAGACAACATTACGAACATCGTTGGTTCTGATTTGACTTGACAATAGCCCATACTCAAGTCAAAGTTTTGACAAGGCAATAGATCCAACAACTGACCACGAGGACCAATCGATGGAGACATTATCTTTCTTCAACACACACACAAAAGATATACCTTTGGAATGAACTAAGTTATATAAAGCTTTATCTTCCAACTCCCCAAGTTTTGGGTTAGCTCAACCAACTAGTTCAGGGTATCCAACACAGAATCTTGGAGAATGGGTGGTTTGGAGGAAAACCAACATGATCACGAACTCAACATAGCGGCCAGGTGACAACCTGGTAATACTTCCGAGAAGATATTCGGAACATCACGAACCACTGATATGTTACTGATAACCCACAAGTATAGGGGATCAATTGTAGCCTCTTTCAATAAGTAAGAGTGTCGAACCCAACGAGGAGCTAAAGGTAGAACAAACATTCCCTCAAGTTCTATCGACCACTAATACAACTCTACGCACGCTTGATGTTCGCTTTACCTAGAACAAGTATGAAACTAGAAGTACTTTGTAGGTGTTTTTGGATAGGTTTGCAAGATAATAAAGATTACATAAATAAAAAGTAGGGGCTGTTTAGGTAAAGACACAACTAAGTTAGTTTTAGTAAAGAGCTTTTTGTTACAAGAAAGTTATTTGTCCCTAGGCAATCGATAACTAGACCGGCAATCATTATTGCAATTTTATATGAGGGAGAGGCATAAGCTAACATACTTTCTGTACTTGGATCATATGCACTTATGATTGGAACTCTAGCAAGCATCCGCAACTACTAAAAATCATTAAGAAAACCCAACCATAGCATTAAAGCATCAAGTCCTCTTTATCCCATACGCAACAACCCCCTTACTCGGGTTTGTGTTTCAGTCACTCACGCAACCCACTATAAGTGAATCATGAACGTATTGCAACACCCTACAGCGGGGATCCCTCATGCTTGCGCGACACGGAGAGCACCATAGGACAGCAGCAATAATAAAACATGCAACTCAAACCAATCTTGATCATCAAATAGCCCATAGGACAAAATGGATCTACTCAAACATCATAGGGTAGCCATACATCATTGGGAAATAATATATAGCATTGAGCACCATGTTTAAGTAGAGATTACAGCGGGTAAGAGAGAGGTTACACCGCTGCATAGAGGAGGGAAGAGTTGGTGATGATGGCGGTGAAGTTGTTGGTGAAGATTGCGGTGATGATGATGGCCCCCGGTGGCACTCCGGTGCCACCGAAAGCGAGAGGGGGAGATACCCCCTCCTTCTTCTTCCTTGACCTCCTCCCTAGATGGGAGAAGGGTTTCCCCTCTGATCCATGGCCTCCATGGCGTGGGAGGGGTGAGAGCCCCTCCGAGATTGGATCTGTCTCTTTATCTCTCTCTGTTTCTGCGTTCTCAGATTCTTCCCTTTCACCGTTTCTTATATTCCCGGAGATCCGTAACTCCGATAGGGCTGAAATTTTAACATGATCTCTATCCGGATATTAGCTTTCTTGCGGCGGAAGAAGGGAACCAAACGCCTTACGGGGTGGCCACGAGGGTCAGGGGCGCGCCCAGGGGGTGGGGCGCCCCTGCCTTCGTGCCTCCCTCGGGCACCGTCTCACGTGGATTTTTATTCCCAAAAATCATATATATTCCGGAAAAAAATCTCCGTCAGTTTTTATCCCGTTTGGACTCCGTTACATATGGATATTCTGCGAAACAAAAAACATGCAACAAACAGGAACTGGCACTGGGCACTGGATCAATATGTTAGTCCCAAAAATAGTATAAAAAGTTACCAAAAGTATATGACAGTTGTAGAATATTGGCATGGAACAATAAAAAATCATAGATACGACGGAGACGTATCAGCATCCCAAAGCTTAATTCATGCTCGTCCTCGAGTAGGTAAATGATAAAAAAAGATAATTTTTGATGTGGAATGCTACCTAGCATAATTTTGATCACATATCTAATCATGGCATGAATATTAGGACACGAGTGATTCAAAGCAATAGTCTATTATTTGACATAAAAACAATAATAGTTCAAGCCCCTAATAAAGCAATCATGCATTTTCAAAATAACAAGGTCAAAGAAAGTTATCCCTACAAAATCATATAGTCTGGCTATGCTCCATCTTCACCACACAAAATATTCACATCATGCACAACCCCGATGACAAACCGAGCAATTGGTTCATACTTTTTAACGCGCTTCAGCATTTTCAACCCTCACGCAATACATGAGCGTGAGCCATGGATATAGCACTATAGGTGGAATAGAATGGTGGTTGTGGAGAAGACAAAAAGGAGAAGATAGTCTCACATCAACTAGGCGTATCAACGGGCTATGAAGATTCCCATCAATAGATATCAATGTGAGTGAGTAGGGATTGCCATGCAACGGATGCACTAAAATCTATAAGTGTATGAAAGCTCAGACTGAAAACTAAGTGGGTGTGCATCCAACTTGCTTGCTCATGAAGACCTCGGGCGTTTGAAGAAGCCCATCATCGGAATATACAAGCCAAGTTCTATAATGAAAATTCTCACTAGTATATGAAAGTGATAACTCAAGAGACTCTCTATATGAAGAACATGGTGCTACTCTGAAGCACAAGTGTGGTAAAAGGATAGTAACATTGCCCCTTCTCTCTTTTTCTCTCATTTTTTTATTTTTCTGGGCCTTCTCTTTTTTTGGCCTTTCTTTTTTTTTGTCCGGAGTCTCATCCCGACTTGTGGGGGAATCCTAGTCTCCATCATCCTTTCCTCACTGGGGAAATGCTCTAATAATGATGATCATCACACTTTTATTTAATTACTACTCTATATTACAACTCGATACTAGAACAAAGATATGACTCTATATGAATGCCTCCGGCGGTGTACAGGGATGTGCAATGATCTAGCGTAGCAATGACATCAAAAAATGGACAAGCCATGAAAACATCATGCTAGCTATCTTACGATCATGCAAAGCAATATGACAATGAATGCTCAAGTCATGTATATGATGATGATGGAAGTTGCATGGCAATATATCTCGGAATGGCTATGGAAATGCCATGATAGGTAGGTATGGTGGCTGTTTTGAGGAGGGTATATGGTGGGTTTAAGGTACCGGCGAAAGTTGCACGATACTAGAGAGGCTAGCAATGGTGGAAGGGTGAGAGTGCGTATAATCCATGGACTCAACATTAGTCATAAAGAACTCACATACTTATTGCAAAAGTTTATTAGCCCTCGAAGCAAAATAATACTACGCATGCCCCTAGGGGGATAGATTGGTAAGAAAAGACCATCGCTCGTCCCCGACTGCCACTCATAAGAAAGACAATCAATAAATATCTCATGCTCCGACTTCATTACATAACGGTTCACCATACGTGCATGCTACGGGAATCACAATCCTGAACACAAGTATTTCTACTAATCCACAACTACCCACTAGCATGACTCTAATATCACCATCTTTATATCGCAAAACTATTACAAGGAATCAAACATATCTCTACTCCTAATGTCTCAGTCCGTACGTTGTTTTGTTCGCTCGTTCCCTCCCCATCCATCGAACAAGAGGACCACACCTCGATCCCATCCCACTACCAGCGATTCTCCCTGATTTTTTTACTAACCGAGCAATGCCCAAAAAAACCCCACAAAGACCAAACGATAGCATCCTTTCCATGCCACACCTCCCTTGCACAAAAAAAACTTCCATACGATAGGATCCTTTCCATCTCACATCTCCATGCCCAAAAATAGTTTCCATAAACAACATCAATCAAATCGCATTGCAATTAGATATACAACGACAATTAATCGATCATTTCGCTCTTTCCATCTTGCACCTCCAATGCCCAAAAATATACCGACAATCAATCAAAGTCGTTTGGTTCGTTAGCAGCCCCTCCCGTCGATCGAACGAATGGCTTCAATCCCACACGATTTTTAATTTAAAAAAATCCCACACGATTTTTTTTTCCGCCGAGATCTCCTCCCGTATCTGGTTCTTAATACCTGTTTCCTTAGCCATACCAATCTATATATCATGCATGTAGAAGGTTCAAAAAAATGGGTCGCGCTAACTGCTACACGTGTGGCAGGAAGGGAGACGCACCACACGTCTCTAATGTAAACAGATTGCCATCTCATCGCATGCATGCATGTAGGAATCTTTTTGGATTTTCAGTTTTTAAAATGTTTTATCTCTTAAACGAAAAATCCGATTGAAAATCTGTTTTCACCATTAAATCCCTCGCGATGAGATCTTCGAAATTAGATCCCATGTTGATATGTTTTGATGAAATTTTTTTTGGATTAAAAGTTGCCATGTCTATTGCATATGAATTGCCATGATGTTTACACTGAAGTTGCCATGATATGTTTCAGCTATTTTCTTCTACATTTAAAAGTAAATTTTGACATTTATAAAACGGGGAATTAAGAAACTAGACTTATGAACCATAAACTAAAATTGCCATGATACATGCACGTAAAATTGCCATGGTTCATACAAAAAATAATTTTCATAGTCAAAGTACTGGCAGTTGCCATCATCAAAATACTAAAATTGCCATGATCTACAAACTAAAATTGCCACATGGCAACTTTAGTTTAAGCCATATGGCAACTGCAGTGTAAACATCGTGGCAACTTCTGGCAAAAAAAAATTCGTCGAAACATATCAACATGGGGTCTAGTTTTGAAGATCTCGTCGAGACGGATTTAATGGTGAAAACGGATTTTTAGTTTGCTTTTTTATTTAGGAGATACAACATTTTTAAGCCGAAAACCAAAAAAAAAATTCTGCTGATGTCATCTATTCATACGTGGCAAAATGAGTGGTGATGGAGGCGTGTGGGCGATGTGCAAACGCCCACACGTGTGGGCGTTAACATTTCCGAAATATATCATGCATGTAGAGGCCGGATCACGCAATTAAAAGACGCATCTGCATGAAATCCCATCTAATCAATCTCCTCGATCCAAAATCCTGAAATTTCTTAGCACTAGACTCTCTAGCCTCTCTTCTTGTTCCTCTGGAGTCCTGGACAATCTAGACCTAAACCTGCCACCGATCCGTCATCCGTGATGGAGCCCAGGAGTTGGAAGGGAATGTGATCGATCTGAACTACGATCTCAGGAGTCGCCGCTGTGTAAATGAGAGCATGTGGTGGAGGTGGCTACAGCATGACTGAGGAAGGAGGAAGGAGGCGATGCGGCTGGGTGCGCTCCTACTTATGGCGGGCGCCGTTTAGATTGTGTTGCTCTCCTACAGCCAACCCTCACTTGGCGGCGCCTATGGTCGAGATCGGCGAGAGAATAGGACGGCTACGAGCGTGTGAAGCCCTGCAGCTGCAGGGAGTTCGACCTAGAGGATTGCGTCCGCACGGGTGAGCACTGAGGAACCGATCGTTTGCTGCTGCAAGGACAGGAGCGTCGGTTCCTACGCCATGTACGCCCCCGCTAGGAGATCTCTTGTGACGCCCCGGTACGTTGTGTGCTCGCTACTAGTTTTTGCCATCTTCGACCTTCTCCTCTGGTGCCGCCTTGGGCCTTGGGCGACGACCATCGCCTCCCATCTGAGTCACTCCAGGTACCGCCGCCCTCCGCTCTTGTAGGTTTCCATCTTTACCCATCCTAACCCTCTCAGTAGCTTTTTAAACACTAATCTTGCATTGCTAATCTCGTTCCCTCCGGGACGAACGGGTGCTTTGTGGTTGCATTGCGGAGCCGGCTGCAGCGAGTTCATCAGTAGCGTGCACCAGTCGTGTTGTTGGTAGTGGGACTGCGGAGAGGACTTATATCTTCCCTTAATGGAATTTAATATGTATTAACCCTGCTAGCTGGGTCTCTGATGATTTCGGTTGTGCATTTGCAGATGACGAGTCAGAGAGTCGTGAGGAAGATTTCCGGGAAGATCACAATGTCCCTAGAGGTTCCAAGAATGAGAAGAAAATGCAAGAGAGAGGCGTGCAGTGTTAGGTTGCACTGCCGTGTCCTTTTATAATGGGAGCAGTATTTGTACCGCTGAACCTGAACGTCCCAATGTATTATTGATCGGCAGCATAATTGGGCCGATCAGGTGAGGTTTGCCATAATATTCATTTTTTGCACCAAAAAGGGAAAGTAGTGGCACCCAACTTCGTGGATGTGATTACAAGCTAATATTTTAGTAGCTTGCAAAGTTTGGTCACCAAAAAACAAGAAATGATCTCCATACAAAACAAAATACAGATGATACTCTGCACCCAGGTTACTGTTCACATTTTTTCACCATAAACTTTTTTTTGTAGAGAGCTACTCGGATATCATTTCGCCACCAAATTTTGCAGGGACCTAAACATTTGGTCAACATCGCATCCACAAAGTTTCAGATTTTTTTTAAAATGTGTTGCTAAGTTTTCGATCGTGGGTGCACCAGAGGTGCAATTTCCCTGGGTTCTCATCCGTGAATTTTTTTAGCATATGGTTTGCTTCTTTGGTAACTTGTATAGCTATGCTCTGATATGTAATATAGATAAAAATTATGTATTGATATTCTATCCCGACCTGCTTGGATGTTGTTATGAAAAAAATTGGTCTAGATGAAAGCAATAAAAATATATAGCATCAATGGCATTAAAAATGGAATATGAAATCTATAGTTCGATATTGTTGTTTGTTGGAAAGGTTTCTCATCCATGATTTTTTCTGCATATGGTTTGCTGCTTTCGAAACTTCTATAACTATGCACTGCATATAGATAAGAATTACATATTGATATTCTCTCAAGGCCTGCTTGATGTCGTTATGAAAGTCATTTCTGGTGCGGATGAAAGGAAGTGACTGGATATTATCATTGTGCCTAACAACATAGTGATCTTCAACTCCCAACCTGTCTAATGTTTCCATGTGGAATATTCAGCAAAATGCCTCAGATAATAAACTAGCTCTCCCTTCAGTGGATACCCTAGAGAAATTGGTGTTGTTGTGTTTTGAATGATGCCTCTAGCTGTGGTAGAACAGTATTCATGATACATGGAAGTGTAAATGCATGTCATGGTCATACTATGGGAGGAGAAATCGAGCAAATATCCTATATGAGCTTTATGTCATACAAATCTTTTTTTGTTGTTTCTGTGCTCTTGATAGTTGGTTGTGGTTGTTTCATAAATGGGTCCAATTCGGCTATTTTTCATGATCTTATCAAGATATTGCGCACTATACAGATTAATTATTGACAACTTTAGTAAATTACGCCTGATATTTATCTTTCGGTGGTTATCGATCCTTATATGACGTGCAACTATAAGGATAAACTGGATTCTGAACTCCTATTTCTTGATGTGTGACATTTAAAATGTCCATTTCTAAGATATTAGAATAACAACGATAAGCTTAAGTCGTCATGTCAGCCTCATGAAGCCTCATTTGCTCGGGTGTGTGATTAAAATTTTCTCTTTGTTCATTATATTTTCTTGATTTTCATATACATGCAATATTAATTAAATATGAGAGAAGTACATATTTCAACCCCGAACTCTTGCCCTTGTCTAATTTACAACCCCGAACTTCAATACCGTCTAAATTACAACCTCCAACTCTCAAAACCGGTCAGGATTCAACCCTTCACTACCTCTTGACCGGTTTTGACCAAGTTGACCGGTTTTGACCCGTTGACTAGGTGAACAGTAAATTAAAAAAAATCTTTTTTTTTCACATGGTGAATAGTATTTTTTTAAGTTACAATTTTTTTGCTTGTTTGGACATTTGAGTAGCTCTCAGAAAAAAGACAAATGTGGAGTCTGTGAAACAGTTAACTGTCGTGCACTGTTCGGGCTGATTTTGTTTTTTTGGCTGAGAGCTACTTAGATGTCCGAACACGATGAAAATTGGCACGGACCTCACGCATTGAGACATCTTCCATGCAAAAAATATTCTTTTTTTTTATTTTTTTGTTTTTTGAATTTACTGTTCAGACGATGAAAAAATCAAAATTATTTTTTGAAATTTTTTTACTTTTTAAAATTTACTGTTCACCTTGTGAAAAAAATAAATTATTTGTGATTTTTATATTTTTTATTTTTTAAAATTTACTGTTGACTAGTCAATGGGTCAAAACCCGGTCAACTAGGTCAAAACCGGTCAACAGGGAGAGAAGGGTTGAATTCTGACCGGTTTTAAGAGTTGGGGGTTGAATTTAGATGGTATTCGAGTTCGGGGTTGTAAATTAGACTAGGGCAAGAGTTCGGGGTTGAAATATGCACTTCTCTCATTAAATATCTATATTTCAGCTAGATTTTTGTCTATTAGGTTTCACATGTTTTTAGGGCATTTGATCTGCCTTCTTGATTGGGGGTGGGGGCATCACGGGTGGCCCATGCCTCCTCCTCCTTGATGGTGGTGGTAGAGCAGTATGAACACCGGAGGAGGGGGTCAGGGTGTAGAGTGGGGCAGTTGGCGGTGGACTCCTCCTTGGTGGTCTGTGGGGAAGTACGGTGCAAAGGATAGAGGGCGTCATAGCAAAGGTGAGGTGTCCGTCATCGAGAAACGCGCCGCTACGGTAGGAAATCTAGAGGAAAGGGAAGGTTCCACCGGGAAAAGGAAATGATGGGGCGTGGGGTGGGGTTTTTCTGTTGGGACCGCATGTTGGAGATAACATGACATATAGTCTAGACAACCACATTTGTCCCCCACCTATGGGCTAGATTTAGGTGAGCTCAGACTGTCCGTTGAATTTTGGGGAACTCGTTGGGTGCTCGTTTGATTTCCGAACACGCCCGGACGTATAAGGGAGAAATTTGCTTCAACCTTGAAGATGACCTTAATCATTTATTTGATTCGATTGTCGCCCGTAGCAATGCACGGGCATTCTACTAGTCATATTCAGTGATCTACAAGTTTTATGTAGGATTTTATGACTAACCATGTGAATGACCAGTTCCTGTCATCTCTCTAAATAGATATAAGTGAAGCAAGAGAGTTCAATTCTTTCTACAAAAGATATGCCCGCGCTCTAACAAATCTCATTGAAGCAAAAGAGCATTCTACAAATGGCGGTTTTCTATATAAAGAGAAACGGGCAATCCAAACTTCAAATGATATAAGTGAAGCACATGAAGCATTCTATAAAGCCACACTCAAAATTTATAAGTGAAGTGCATAGAGCATTCTATAAATAAACCAAGGACTATCTCATACCAGCATGGTGCATAAAAGAAAAATGAAAACTAAACGCAAAAGACGCTCAAAGATTGCACATATCGCATGAACGAAATGAATCCGAAAACATACCGATACTTGTTGAAGAAAGAGGGGATGCCTTCCGGGGCATCCCCAAGCTTAGACGCTTGAGTCTCCTTGAATATTTACTTGGGGTGCCTCGGGCATCCCCAATCTTGAGCTCTTTCCTCTCTTCCTTCTTCTCACACTGAGACCTTCTCGATCATCGAACACTTCATCCACACAAAACTTCAACAGAAAACTCGGTAAGATCCGTTAGTATAATAAAGCAAATCACTACTCTAAGTACTGTTGCAAACCAATTCATATTTTGTTTTTGCATTGTGTCTACTGTAATATAACTTTTTCATGGCTTAATCCACTGATATAAATCGATAGTTTCATCAAAACAAGCAAACTATGCATCAAAAACAGAATCTGTCTAAAACAGAACAGTCTGTAATAATATGAACATTCACCATACTTCTGATACTTGAAAAATTCTACCAAAATTAGGAAAAATAAACAATTTTTATATAAATAAAGTGCAAAAAGAATCAGAACCATTTGATGTTCCAATAAAAAAATGTAAAATCGCGCACTACAGCCAAAGTTTCTATCCTGCACCGTACAAACCAACAAGCAAAGTAAACATCCTAAAGGCAAATCTTGGCACATTATTTTTATAATACAATGGAATTGTACAAGGAGATAATTATTTATGTTGAAAAGTTTCTGTAATCAAGATTCACAAAGTTTCCGTGAGCATGAACAAAGTTCAAGGCTAGCTCCCATTTCAACAATGCTTGTCTCTCACTTTCACTTTCCTTTTTGAAAAGGTTTTGGGTTCCCCTCTTTATTTTTGTTGTTTTTAAACTATATGAAAGCACTCAACAGAAATAAATGACTCTCTAAAACTTCCGGGTTGTCTCCTCTTGATAACCCACAAGTATAGGGGATCGCAACAGTTTTCGATAAGTAAGAGTGTCGAACCCAACGAGGAGCTAAAGGCAGAACAAATATTCCCTCAAGTTCTATCGACCACCGATACAACTCTAGGCACGCTTGACGTTCGCTTTACCTAGCACAAGTATGAAACTAGAAGTACTTTGTAGGTGTTGTTGGATAGGTGTGCAAGATAATAAAGATTACGTAAATAAAAAGTAGGGGCTGTTTAAGTAAAGACACAATAAAGTAAATATAGCGAGTGTGGAAAAGTGGTGGTAGGAGTTGTGAAATTGTCCCTAAGAAATTGACTGCTTTACTAGAGCGATAGCAAGTATTATGTGGGAGAGGCCACTGCTAGCATGTCATCTTTGACTTGGAATTCTATGCACTTATGATTGGAACTATTAGCAAGCATCTGCAACTACTAACGTTCATTAAGGTAAAACCCAACCATAGCATTAAGATATCTTGGTCCCCCTTCAATCCCGTATGCATCAATTTCTATGCTAGGTTGAAGCTTCTGTCACTCTTGCCCTCCAATATATAGTCCTATCAACATACAACTAACCCTATGGTGTGATCCACGCGCACGCTGATATGATGGGCACCAAAGGACAGCAACATAACCACAAGAAAATTAAATCAATCATAGCAATTCATCAACCACCGATAGGACAACGAAAATCTACTCAAACATCATAAGATGGCAACACATCATTGGATAATAATATGAAGCATAAAGCACCATGTTCAAGTAGAAGGTACAGCGGGTTGCGGGAGAGTGGACCGCTGTAGATAGAGGGGGGAAGGTGATGGAGATGTTGGTGAAGATGGCGGAGGTGTTGGTGTAGATCGCGGTGATGATGATGATGGCCACGGCGGCGTTCGGGCGCCACCAGAAGAGAAGGGGAGAGGGGGGACCTTCGTCTTCTTCTTCCTTGACCTCCTCCCTAGATGGGAGAAGGGTTTCCCCTCTGGTCCTTGGCCTCCATGGCATGGAAGGGGCGAGAGCCCCTCCGAGATTGGATCTGTCTCGCTGTCTCTCTCTGTTTCCGCGCTCTCTTCTACTGCCCTTTCACCATTTCGTATATATATGGAGATCCGTAACTCCGATTGGACCGAAACCTTCGTCGTGATTTTTTACCCAAAAAATAGCTCTCTTGCGGCCGAAGAAGGGCATCAACCGCCTTATGGGTGGACCATGAGGGTCAGGAGCGCGCCCAGGGGGGTGGGGCGCGCCCCCCTACCTCGTGCCCACCTCAGACACCGTTTCGCGTTGATCTTTCTCCCAAATTTTCCAAATATTCCAAAAATAAGCTCCGTCCGTTTTTATCCCGTTTGGATTCCGTTTGATATGGATATTCTGCGAAACATAAAACATGCAACTAACAAGAACTGGCACTGGGCACTGGATTAATATGTTAGTCCCAAAAATAATATAAAAAGTTGCCAAAATTATATGAATGTTGTAGAATATTGGCATGGAACAATAAAAAATATAGATACAACGGAGACGTATCAGCATCCCCAAGCTTAATTCATGCTCGTCCTCGAGTAGGTAAATGATAAAAAAGATAATTTTTGATGTGGAATGCTACCTAGCATAATCTTGATCACATATCTAATCATGGCATGAATATTAAGACACGAGTGATTCAAAGCAATAGTCTATCATTTGACATAAAAACAATAATACTTCAAGCCCACTAATAAAGCAATCATGTCTTTTCGAAATAACAAGGCCAAAGAAAGCTATCCCTACAAAATCATATAGTCTGGCTATGCTCCATCTTCACCACACAAAATATTCACGTCATGCACAACCCCGATGACAAGCCGAGCAATTGGTTCATACTTTTTAACATGCTTCAGCATTTTCAACCCTCACGCAATACATGAGCGTGAGCCATGGATATAGCACTATAGGTGGAATAGAATGGTGGTTGTGGAGAAGACAAAAAAGAGAAGATAGTCTCGCATCAACTAGGCGTATCAACGGGCTATGGAGATGCCCATCAATAGATATCAATGTGAGTGAGTAGGGATTGCCATGCAACGGATGCACTAGAGCTATAAGTATATGAAAGCTCAAACTGAAACTAAGTGGGTGTGCATCCAACTTTCTTGCTCATGAAGACCTAGGGCATTTGAGGAAGCCCATCGTTGGAATATACAAGCCAAGTTCTATAATGAAAATTCCCACTAGTATATGAAAGTGATAACTCAAGAGACTCTCTATATGAAGAACATGGTGCTACTTTGAAGCACAAGTGTGGTAAAAGGATAGTAACATTGCCCCCTTTTCTTTTCTTTTTCTTTTTTTGTGTGGGATTCTTTGGCCCCCTTTTTTATTTAGGCTTCTTTGGCATCTTTTTTTTCTTGGGGCAATGTCCTAATAATGATGATCATCACACTTTTATTTACTTACAACTCAATATTACAACTCGATATCGAGAGCAAAGATATGACTCTATATGAATGCCTCCGGCAGTGTACCGGGATGTGCAATGATCTAGCGTAGCAATGATATCAAAAAAGTACAAGCCATGAAAACATCATGCTAGCTATCTTACGATCATGCAAAGCAATAGGACAATGAATGCTCAACTCATGTATATGATGATGATGGAAGTTGCATGGCAATATATCTCGGAATGGCTATGGGAATGCCATGATAGGTAGGTATGCTGGCTGTTTTGAGGAGAAGGTATATGGTAGGTTTATGGTACCGGCGAAAGTTGCGCGATACTAGAGAGGCTAGCAATGATGGAAGGGTGAGAGTGCATATAATCCATGGACTCACCATTAGTCATAAAGAACTCACATACTTATTGCAAAAGTTTATTAGCCCTCGAAGCAAAGTACTACTACGCATGCCCCTAGGGGGATAGATTGGTAGGAAAAGACCATCGCTCGTCCCCGACCGCCACTCATAAGGAAGACTATCAATAAATACCTCATGCTCCGACTTCGTTACATAACGATTCACCATACGTGCATGCTACGGGAATCACAAACCTCAACAAAGTGTTTCTACTAATCCACAACTACCCACTAGCATGACTCTAATATCACCATCTATATATCGCAAAACTATTGCAAGGAATCAAACATATCATATTCAGTGATCTACAAGTTTTGTGTAGGATTTTATGACTAACCATGTGAATGACAAATTCCTGGCATCTCTCTAAATAGATATAAGTGAAGCAAGAGAGTTCAATTCTTTCTACAAAAGATATGCCCGCGCTCTAACAAATATAAGTGAAGCAAAAGAGCATTCTACAAATGGCGGTTGTCTATGTAAAGGGAAATAGGCAATCCAAACTTCAAATGATATAAGTGAAGCACATGAAGCATTCTATAAAGCCATACTCAAAAGATATAAGTGAAGTGCATAGAGCATTCTATAAATCAACCAAGTACTATCTCATACTAGCATGATGCATAAAAGAAATATGAAAACTAAACGCAAAAGACGCTCAAAGATTGCACATATCGCATGAACGAAATGAATCCGAAAACATACCGATACTTGTTGAAGAAAGAAGGGATGCCTTCCGGGGCATCCCCAAGCTCAGACACTTGAGTCTCCTTGAATATTTACTTGGGGTGCCTCGGGCATCCCCAATCTTGAGCTCTTTCCTCTCTTCCTTCTTCTCACATTGAGACCTTCTCGATCATCGAACACTTCATCCACACAAAACTTCAACAGAAAACTCGGTAAGATCCGTTAGTATAATAAAGCAAATCACTACTCTAAGTACTGTTGCAAACTAATTCATAATTTGTTTTTGCATTGTGTCTACTTTAATATAACTTTTTCATGTCTTAATCCACATATATGAATTGATAGTTTCATCAAAACGAGCAAACTATGCATCAAAAACAGAATCTGTCTAAAACAGAACAGTCTGTAATAATCTGAACATTCACCATACTTCTGATACTTTATAAATTCTGCAAAAATTAGGAAACATAAAAAATTTGTATAGAAAGACATTGCAAAAAGAATCAGAACCATTTGACGTTCCAGCTAAATATGTAAAATCGCGCACTACAGCCAAAGTTTCTGTCCTGCACCGTACAAACCAACAAGCAAAGTAAACATCCTAAAGGCAAACCTTGGCGCATTATTTTTATAATATAATGGAATTGTACAAGGGGATAATTATTTTTATTGAAAAGTTTCTGTAATCAAGATTCACAAAGTTTCCGTGAGCATGAACAAAGTTCAAGGAGCTCCCCCACTTCAATAATGCTTGTCTTTCTCACTTTCACTTTCCTTTTTGAAAAAGTTTTGGGTTCCCCTCTTTATTTTTGTTGTTTTTAAACTATATGAAAGCACTCAACAGAAATAAATGACTCTCTAAAACTTCTGGGTTGTCTCACTGGCAGTGCTTTCTTTAAAGCCATTAAGCTAGGCATATAGTGCTCAAGTAATGGATCCACCCGGATCCCAAGGTATATCAAAGCCAATTTTAATTAACAATGATTTGTAATTTAGTAATGAGCACAAAGTAACATATATCATATAAAAACGAAGTCTAACTCTCTTCCTATGCATCGGCATGTCATAAAAGAACAATTCATGCACACATAGTAAAGGCCAATGCATAGTATAAACAGTTTCTTGCAATTTTATCATGTGGGAAAAATAGAGAGGCGGAGATGTAGTTCCTCTCTCATAATAATTGCAAGTAGGAGCATAAAGCACATGCATATTATATCTATTAAAATCATCATGTGTAGTAGTAAAAGGCAACCCATCAATATAATCCTTAATAAGCACAAACTTCTCCGATATAGTGTAGTTTGGAGAATTCAAAAAGATAATAGGACTATCATGTGTGGGTGCAATAGCAACAATTTCATGTTCAACATAAGGAACTATAGAAAGTTCATCTCCATAAGCATAATTCATATTGGCATCTTGGCCACAAGCATAGCAAGCATCATCAAAAAGGGATATTTCAAAAGAATCAACGGGATCATAGCAATTATCATAGCATTCATCCTTCAGTAAGCATGAAGGGAAATTAAACAATGTATGAGTTGAAGAGTTACTCTCATTAGAAGGTGGGAATGGGTGATCAATCCGCTCTTCCTCCTTTTGTTCTTCGCTCTCCTCCTCATCTTTTTCATCCAATGAGCTCACAGTTTCATCAACTTCTTCTTCCATAGATTCCTGCAAAATATTAGTCTCTTCGTGGACAGCAGATACTTTCTCAATAAGCGCATTAATATAGGAATTATATTCATAATTATCATAGCCATATTTTAGGATAGCTAAATTTTCAGGCCTATAAACATCATCATCAAAAGCTTCATAATTTTCAAACAAAGATTCAATTTCGTAAGCACCCTTAAAAGCAACAAATTCTTCTATTTGTTCCACATCATAGTAATCATATATACCATTAGCATAAGAAGCTAAGGTTTCATTATCATTCAATTTGCATGAAAAGGGAAGGTGTGGAGCCTTCATCCTAGAGCAACAAGTATAATCATAACTGAAGCATACTTGCCGAGCATACCACTTCAATATATAAATTTGATCCCATAGTAGTTTCCATTTTTGTGTCAAGCGATAATCCCTAAAGTATTCACGTTGATCCAACGTTACTCCATTTACCAGATTGAATGGGGTTTTCTCAGGATTATCAAAGTAGTACATAATTTCTGTCACATAACGAGCATCGAGGGTTTTAGGAGGTTCATCATCTCCATGAGTAGCAAGTACACCTAATTTTTTGGTATTTCGTGTTCCATATCCATAACTAAAGATAGAGAACAACTAAGAATAGCAAATAAAAAATACTTAGTGATAAAGCAAACAAGCACACACGAGAATATTCACCCCACGCTATTGCTCCCCGGCAACGGCGCCAAAAAAAGGTCTTGATAACCAACAAGTATAGGGGATCGCAGCAGTTTTCGATAAGTAAGAGTGTCGAACCCAACGAGGAGCTAAAGGCAGAACAAATATTCCCTCAAGTTCTATCGACCACTGATAACCCACAAGTATAGGGGATTGCAATAGTTTTCGATAAGTAAGAGTGTCAAACCCAACGAGGAGCTAAAGGCAGAACAAATATTCCCTCAAGTTCTATCGACCACCGATACAACTCTACGCACGCTTGACGTTCGCTTTACCTAGCACAAGTATGAAACTAGAAGTACTTTGTAGGTGTTGTTGGATAGGTGTGCAAGATAATAAATACTACGTAAATAAAAAGTAGGGGCTGTTTAGGTAAAGACACAACTAAGTTAGTTTTAGTAAAGAGTTTTTTGTTACGAGAAAGTTATTTGTCCTAGGCAATCGATAACTAGACTGGTAATCATTATTGCAATTTTATATGAGGGAGAGACATAAGCTACATACTTTGTCTACTTGGATCATATGCACTTATGATTGGAACTCTAGCAAGCATTCGCAACTACTAAAGATCATTAAGGTAAAACCCAACCATAGCATTAAAGCATCAAGTCCTCTTTATCCCATACGCAACAATCCCCTTACTCGGGTTTGTGTTTCAGTCACTCGCGCAACCCACTATAAGCGAATCATGAACGTATTGCAACACCCTACAGCGGGGATCCCTCACGCTCGCGCGACAAGGAGAGCACCATAGGACAACACCAACAATAAAACATGCAACTCAAACCAATCTTGATCATCAAATAGCCCATAGAACAAAACGGATCTACTCAAACATCATAGGATAGCCATACATCATTGGGAAATAATATATAGCGTTGAGCACCATGTTTAAGTAGAGATTATAGCGAGTAAGAGAGAGGTTACACCACTGCATAGAGGGGGGAAGAGTTGGTGATGATGGCGGTGAAGTTGTTGGGGAAGATTGCGATGATGAAGATGGCCCCCGGTGGCACTCCGATGCCACCGGAAGCGAGGGGAAGAGAGACCCCCTCCTTCTTCTTCCTTGACCTCCTCCCTATATGGGAGAAGGGTTTCCCCTCTGGTCCTTGTCCTCCATGGTGTAGGAGGGGCGAGAGCCCCTCCGAGATTGGATCTGTCTCTCTGTCTCTCTCTGTTTCTGCGTTCTCAGATTCTTCCCTTTCACCATTTCTTATATTCCCGGAGATCCGTAACTCTGATTGGGCTGAAATTCTAACACGATCACTATCCAGATATTAGCTTTCTTGCGGCGAAAGAAAGGCGCCAACCACCTTACGGGGTGGCCACGAGGGTCAGGGGCGCGCCCAGGGGGGTGGGGCGCGCCCCCCCCTGCCTCATGCCTCCCTCGGGCACCGTCCCGCGTGGATTTTTATTCCCAAAAATCATATATATTCCAAAAAAATCTCCATCAGTTTTTATCCCGTTTGGACTCCGTTAGATATGGATATTCTGCGAAACAAAAAACATGCAACAAACAGGAACTGGCACTGGGCACTGAATCAATATATTAGTCCCAAAAATAGTATAAAAAGTTGCCAAAAGTATATGAAAGTTGTAGAATATTGGCATGGAACAATCAAAAATTATAGATACGACGGAGACGTATCAGTTACTAAGATCGAGAACAATCTTGCTTTTCAGGGCAAGACGATATGATCAAATAAGCAAGGGATTGAATAGTTCTAATTCATTTTATCGAAGAGTGCACCAGGAATAAGGACTAGGTAGCACAATCTATCTTATAATGATGATTCAATAACCGACACGCTAAGAATGAGAATATTGTCCATTTACTACCAAGCAACGAGTTGCTCGGAGTATTGATTTCACACATCACAATTCACTTGTCGGCATTCCGGCTACAATAACACGGGAATCGAGGAATGAACAATGGTGGCAAGAAGTATCACTGCGTCAAGAATTCATAAGAGGTGGTGCAATTCTCATGACATTCTTGACATAAGACGGTAATACTTCAGGGTAGAACAGAATCAAAAGCTGGGTTGGCATTTGATTTGCAGATTACAACTGCTTTGACCTAATCCTGGAGATGGATAAGGTATTGGAGTTTGTTTCTCCTAGTCATTCCGAGATAGAATGGCTTGACAGAACACAAGAATAATAGGCATCGATGAACGAATGCACACATACTCTTGACTATCAATTGATAGACGAAGGTCAGAAAACAACTAAAGAGGGACAACTCAAAGGAACATACGATTTTCTGAGTTGTGGATGCATAGATTAGTATGTCGAACAAAGCTCATCATATTTCTTCCGGATAACCCATGCAGAAAGGTTGATCTGGCAGAGTCACAATATAGAATCGAGAACTCATCAAGAGCACTCTTATTGTGATCTTTGGTTCAAAAGAACTTCCACCGAGGATGGCTCATGGCGTTGGAAGAATGATAAACCACGAGCCTCGAGGAGTATCACAAAAGTTACTAATATCCTAAAGGAACGAGCAAACACTATCAACAGGAGGTAAGTGGAGTGAATCTTGGGCTCAAGAACCCAAAAATAGAATGCCTACTAACTAAATGGCATCACGAGATGCTTTCGAGAATAATGGCCAGAATCATCACACTGGGATCACTAAACATGGCTAGATTACTAGGTGACTCCCTAAAACACCTAGGTGATAATAGCTCCGACATATATGTCGAGGCAATAGAGTACCTCAACTCACCGATTAGTGTGGTTGAACTAGCTCAAAGGGACATCGGGAATGGAAAGAAGGGATTTGCAAATGCATCAGACTATTTAGAAACCCGGGATGACTCGGACATCATAACGGCTGTAAATGCTCGAAAAAGACTCGAGACATCCTGTAAAATAGTGGCATGACCACTCAACACCACAAAATCAAGGTTCCGAGACCAACTGTTAACACACAGACATACTAGAAACTGAATTGAGACTTGAATTCGACAATCCTATAAGTCTACGGATTAGTAACACGTGATCCTGATAGAAAGAAGAGAAACCTAGTTCTTAATCCCCATAGAAAGAAGAGGTTGATTCAAATCATAAGGACATAAGATAAAGGAGTAAAAAGAGCCTTACGTTCCCTTCCACAATCAATTCCCTTATATAACTAAAGCATTTCTAGACTCGACTTTGACCAGTTTGGCTTGGTAATCCTACAGGCAGTCAGGCTCTGATACCAAAGCTGTCAGGACCCCGATCCTAAGTCACACTGATCTAGCATGTAACACATCATATCACTTTGCGGCCTCACGCACGGTATTCCCACGAGTGCCACCTTACCTGGACTGGGACCGTTTGCACCTTTTGGCTCACGTATATGATAGTGTCGCTAGCATCCATATGACAAAGAACCCGGGCCGACATGACTAGTCGTAAACCCAAAGTGGCACTAACTTACAAGGACAGGCATACATGACCCATCAACGAACGTGTCGGTCATCAGCGAGTGAATCCGGGCTGTAGCAGTTGGGCTCACAGGACTTCGGAGAATCTGGGCTGTAGTAGGCTAATAGGACTCCGGTAGACACCGCGTGACATTTCCCCGAAGGGACAGACACAGGAACAAAGAAGGACACATGCCAGCCAGCCTAAGTGTTCCGGAGCAGTAGCAAGCTACCATGGCTCAGTGGAAGCACTAGGAGACATTTCCCGGTAAGAGAGGCTACCAAGGATAAACAAATAGGTTGTCGGATCCCACACATACCAAGCATTTCAAATCATACACATAATATGCTCGATATGTGCAAATACAACATGGCATCACAACAAAACTCTACAACTCAAAGTATTTATTCATTAGGCTCTGAGGATCCAAGTATTACAAACATGGGTCTCATGACCCAACATATAGAGCATACAAGCAATAGGAGGAAGCATAAACATGTATGAGTACAGACAACTACAAATGAAAAAGGCTGAGAAGCCTGACTATCTACAAGACCCTCCCAAGGGTACAAGATCGTAGTTGAGGCAACAAGCTAAACATCGAAGTCCACGCGAAACTACTAGTGAGACTGAACTCTCTCTGCAAAAATATAAATTAAGCAAACGTGAGTACAAATGTACCCAGCAAGACTTACATCAGAACTAGCTACATATGCATCACTATCAACCAAGGGGTGGTGGAGTTTAACTGCAGCAAGCCAGCTTTGACTGTGGCTACCCTGAACTATGACTTCAAGAAACTCTTTTGAGGTGGCGCACACGAGTCCACATATTCACCAATCAATACACCACTATGGATCCGCTCCCGTCTCCCTACGAGAACGCCATCCATAGCACTCACGCTTATCTTGCGATTTTAGAGTATCCACTTTCACTTGTCTATGAACTGTACAGGCAACCCATAAGTCCTTTACCGTGGACGCGGCTATTCGAATAGATGATGTTAACCCTGCAGGGGTGTACTTCTTCACACACGCTCTCACCACTTATCGCCGTTTACACGACATGTACTCGGCAACCTTCAAGCGGAAGCCCAGCGAGGGTGTCGGCCACGACCTGACTAACCACACAAGTCCCTAGTCCAGGTTTATCGCCTATTCAGGTTCCATCCGCAGGGAGTCCGGCCGAGGTTTCCGCATACAGCCCCGAACGATGTGCACAGGGTTCCCGGGTCACCAAACGGGCGACTCGGTACACCGGGACACGTGCCTACCACATCACAGCCCACCCCACGGGCCAGCACTGCGCACGGCCTCCAGCATAGTACAAACACTAGGAACTACTTGCAACTCCCGGACAGAGGACATGGGCGGTTAATAAGTTGAGAGGGTCCATTGGTTTCGTCCCAACGCGTGGTAGTAGCTATTCATGGATCACAAACACAGAATTCGGTTCCTGAGGACGGTTTCAATGAGACAACCCACCATGTACTCCTACATGGCCTCTCACCGCTACCTTTACCAAATCGTGTTCACACACTTAGCTCACACATAGTAGGACATGTTTATCACCATTCCAATTCATCCCCGATGAATCAGACCTGACTCAACTCTGGGTAGTAGCAGGCATGACAAACAAGCATGAATGAGTAGGCCATCGGGGCTCAAACAACTCCTACTCATGCTAGTGGGTTTCATCTATTTACTGTGGCAATGACAGGTCATGCAGAGGAAAGGGGTTCAACTACTGCAGCATGTAACAGATGAATCATTGTTGTCCTAATGCGATAAAAGAGAGCAGGAGTGAGAAAGTGGGATTGTATCGGAATGAACAAGGGGGTTTTGCTTGCCTGGCACTTCTAAAGATAGTATAGCTCTTCATCGGTGTCATCGATCACATCGTCGGGACAACGTCTACTGAGGGGGAACAATACCGGCAAACGGAGAAGGAACATAATCAATGCAATGCAACAACATGATGCATGATAATGACATAGCAATATGCTGTTGATTGAGCTAATGCAACTAGCAACGAGTTAAATGAAGTTGGTTTGAACTCAAGGTGCAAATTCAAACTCCATATGTGATAATTTAAATGCCCAACATTTGATTTGCCCTATTAAGCAACTATAAGTTGTTCCAACATGCATGAAAATGGTACAGATGGATAGATTGCCTTTTTCTGATAATTTTTCATATATAAATTATTTCATTTGGAGTTACGGTTGAATTTCTATGAATTTTAGAAGTTTTTGACTATTTTCTGGAATTAATAAATCATTTCTGATTTATTTAAAAACCAGAAAACAGATTACTGCGTCAGCTTTGCGTCAGGGCGGCGTCATCATTGACCAAAGTCAAATCTGACTGGTGGGGCCTAACAGTTCTAATTATGTGGCTATTTAAATCCTAACAAAAATAATTAGCTCGCAGGGCCCGCTGTCATTGACCCTGGGGGTTAATTAGCGGGGATGTTAACAGCTAATGACGTGCGATGTCATCTAAACCGGCGACTAATCGTCGGCAGTAAGCAGACGCGGCAGCGCTCCTTGTCTGGCCATCTCCGACCACGAGAGGTTGCGCGACTGGGGGCGTTCGAGAGCGGCTGCAGCAGCACTTCGGGTGGTGGGCGTGGCAAGTGCGGGGTGGGGCTGTGGCGTCGGCAGCGGCGAGCGAAGCGGCGGCCGGAGATCTGCTCCGAGCGAACGCGGCGTTGCAACCGCAAGGGAGCAGGATGGGCTGCGGGTTAGCTCCCTGGAGATGCTAGGAGCACGTCCGCGTGCTCACGAGCAGCGGAAATGGCTCTGGCCGCTATGCTAGAATATATTTTTTGTGAGAAAACTTTCCATCTATTTATCTTCAATCATGGCATTACAATGAACACCAGAAATAATAAAAATTACATACAGGTCTGTGGATCACCTAGCGACGACTACAAGCACTGGAGTGAGCCGAAGGCGCGCCGCCATCATCGCCCATCCCTTGCTGGAGCCGGGCAAACTTTGTTTAGTAGACAGTCGGAAAGTCGTTGTGCTAAGGCACCATAGAACCAGTGCACCAGAGTAGCAAGCAATGCCGATGAAGAAAGTCGTAGATCGGAAGGAACAAACCTCTAAACACTAATCGAATCCCGCGAGATCTGACGGAGACACACCTCCACACGCCTTCCAACGATGCTAGACGCTCCACCGGGACGGGGATAGAACGTGAGACATTATTTCTACTGAGAGGCATCGCCGCTGCCACATAGCTCCAACCATAGTATTGAACCTAACAAGAACGAAAACGGATCCCTCCTGTTGGCGGGGGGGGGGGGGGGGGGGGGGGGGGCGAGGTCCTCCGCAGCTCCATGGTCCAAAGGCCATCGGAGATGGGGTGGACCGGTGGTGGCGCCAACGAGAGGAAGAGGAAAACTTGAGATATTTTCTTGTGAAGGAGGAAAGAAGGAAAAAGGAGGAAAAAGAAATCCAAAAGATCTTTTCTTGTGGAGGATGAAGGACGAAAGAGAGTCCTACATCTTTTCTAATGAAGGAGGAATATTTACTTCAATAGAAGTCCAAAATATACTACTTGTGGAAGCCCGCAACTGGGTTCACGCGGGCGCTACCGACCTCAGAGCTGCTCACATGCTCTCGTTGCCTTCACGCATTCGGGCTCAGATGACCCTTCCATAGCTGTTGGCAGGGGGCCGAGGTCCTCCGCAGCTCCATGGCCCAAAGGCCATCGGAGATGGGGTGGACCGGTGGTGGCGCCAACGAGAGGAGGAAAACTTGAGATCTTTTCTTGTGAAGGAGGAAAGGAGGAAAAAGGAGGAAAGAGAAATCCAAAAGATCTTTTCTTCTGGAGGATGAAGGACGAAAGAGAGTCCTAGATCTTTTCTTGTGAAGGAGGAATATTTACTTCAATAGAAGTCCAAAATATACTACTTGTGGAAGCCCGCAGCTGGGTTCACGGCCTCAGAGCTATGATCACCGGTACGTACTTTCTCTCCTTTGGGGACATACAACCCCTTTGTTTGCTTGCTTGCTCACATGCTCTCGTTGCCTTCACGCGTTCGGGCTCGGATGACCCTTTCATAGCTGTATTTCCAACTTTTTGTTCTTCCTCTATATCAATGGATAGATACGTGTAACTTTTGCCTATTCGTAAGAAAAAACATATTGAGGCAATGTTATAATGTCAATTGAAAGGTTATGCATGATTATAAGATAATCAAAGCCTTACTGGCAATAAGAGCATCCCGCGCATGACACCAAGCAGTGTTTTTTGTTCAGAGTTACTTCAAGGTATGTATGCATTTCAATCAAAAAGATTTATTAATATACTCTAATGACTAAGAAACTATGAGTCGTTTTCAACTTTCCCTGGATCATGAGCGCTAATTACAATTGAAGCTCTGCATAAATGTGAATGAGATTTTGTGTCATAAATGAAGTTAGGGATATTCAACATTCGTGATAAGTGGCCAATTCGTAGCTCTATTATCCCGTTGCAACGCACGGGCACTTTTGCTAGTAATATTTAATATGAAGTTTTATTTGTTTTGTACCCGTTGTAATGTGCGGGCTCTTTTGCTAGTCGACCCTAAAAATAATAATCTTGAATACAAATCCATATGCCACACATAGATTTTGGGAAATAAAATAAAGAGACAGAAAGAAACAATTTTATACCATGGATACAATCTCTTTAACGATACCCAACAAAGCGAGCATCAAATCAAATCTCCTACACATCACACAACTAGACATATATACTTTTATGAGTAATCCGAACGGAGGGAGTACTAATAAAGGGCGGTAATATTCTTGGTCGCTTTCGCTTTTGAGTTTTTTTTTTGTGAGAACGTCGTTTGATGAGTCGGCTGGGATCGAGCCTCCGTTCATGCAAACCTTATTCGGTGCATTCAACGCCCGTTATAGGATTCTTCGCAAAGGGGCGCACACTTCTGCCCACTGTGCCAACCCTATTACACTTTCCTTTATTCTATTTATTAATACTGCAAAAAAAAACATCACGTGTGAGTCGAACATGCAGCCTCCACTTTTAATTCTAGCTACAGTAGCCACCTAGCAACCAACCTGGTGTGATTTTCCCCCTCGTTTTTCCTATTTTCTTCCTCCCTCTATTCTTTTTTCTTGTTCCCTTTTTCTTTCTTTTTTTAAAATGTGTGAAATTTTTTAATATATATAAACTGTTTTTCCAAAATCTGATGAATAGTTTTTGAATTTGTGAACTTTTTTCCAAATTGATGAACTTTTCTCAAATTCATAATTTTTTTGAAAATTGGTGGACCTTTTTTTATCAAAATCAGATGGATTTTATTTATCCAAATCGGGTGAACTATTTATCAAACTCGAGTGAACATTTTTCCAAAACTTATTACATTTTTGGAATTCGTGAACTTAGAAAAACCAATGAACTATTTTTCAAAATCTGATGAACTTTCTTTTATCAAAATAGATGGACTGTTTTTTAGGTCCGTGAACTTTTCTCAAAATCCGTCGATTTTTTTTATCAAAATAGATTAATAGTTTTTTTAAATCAGTGATCTTTTTTCTAATTCGTAAACTTTGTTTCAAATTTATTGAAAATTTTCGATTTTGTGAACATTTCTTTTGAATATCTGTGAACTTTGTTTTAATTTGTGAATTCTTTTTTAGTTTACATATTTTTTCAAATAATTTATACTGTTACTAAAACAAGTTCAAACAGAGTTGTTTTTGGATATAAGACATCAAATTTTCAGTGCAGTGGTTATTGCGCCAAGTGCGACGAAGTAGGCATATGGGTTCGATCCCCACTTCTCACAGGAAAATAGAGTTGTAGATTTTTTTTTCCTGGAAGTGAACGATGCTAGCTGGCCCAATGCCGCTCGCCTTTGAGGGCCAACTAGCCTAAGCGGCGTGCTGAGGGTGCCGAACATGACCTCCCAGAAATCATTAATTAATAAGTATTCTTTGTAAAGATCACTTCCACCTTTTCAGATTACGACAAGTAGCGCACTGCATGTTCGCCACTTGTCGTAACATATGAGTTTTTCGTTTTGCCATATATTTGTTTATTTAAAATGTTTTATCTCTTAAATCGTGTATCCAAATCTCAAACCGTTTACACCGTTGGATTCCATGTGTCGAGATCTTTAAATCAGATCCCATGTTGAGAGGTTTCGACGAATTTTTTCAAGAAAAAAATGAAGCGGGTGGACATTTTGTTCTCTTTCCGAAGAAGCACAACTGTGCCTATCATGGAAAAAAAGACACTTGTGTCCTTTTTTCTGAGAGGCACAACTGTGTCTCTCGCCGAAGCAAATCAGTGCCTCTGCGAGAAGTAAATCTATGCCTCTTGTGAAAGCAAATTTGTGCCTCCACGAGAACTAAATTTGTGCCTCTTACGAAAGAAAAAATATAAATAAAACACATTTTTTTCCTTTTCTGAGAGGCATGATTGTGCCTCTCACGGAAGCAAATCCATGCCTCCACGAGAAGTAAATGCATGCCTCTTAGGGAAGGTAAAAAAAGAAAAAACATTTTTTTCCTTTTCCTTTTTCGTTCCAAGGAGAAGAAGAGGTGGGGTGAGCATGGACCTACTTGTTCGGATGATTTAGAAAGATATATGAAAACACATGAAGTAGGATGAATGTTCACTTCATGGAGGCAAACATGCGCCTATTAACCCTCTGCAAGGAGCAAAACTTAGTTCAGAGGTTGGCTATCAAGTCAGACATAAGATGCCCATAAAAACCAAGTGGAAGGAGTACAATGTAGAGGAGAACAAGTATATGCTTTGTGAAGTTTTTAACTCACTGCAGGTCAAACATGAAATGAATCTCTTTTGCAATTGTGCCATACCCCATCTTTTTATCTTCCCGTTTTAAGTGTTGTAACATGCATGTGTGTATGATGTCTACAGCTAAAGTTTGAGTTTTCAGAGAATGCTAAATTGGCCAAAGCAGTGACCGATTGTATCATTAAGAAAAGCACACAGACACCACTCAAGGCAAAATTTTATAGTAAGGTTAAAAATCTTATTGAGGAGCAAGCGTTAAAGTTGAAGCCAGTGACTATTACAGATAAAGATTGGATATATCTTGTAAAATAGTAGAAGAATGAGCACTACCAGATAATTCGTGCTTAATCTGACAGATTCAACTTTTACTAGACCATGTGGTCAAAACTAAATTTATGCTTCAATCCATAGGAGATATGTGCCAAGAATAAAGCAAACCAAAATGTTGTGAAGCTCCCCCATAAAACTGGCTCTAGAAGCTACTCCCTCCGTTCGGAATTACTTGTCTCGAATATGGATGTATCTAGAACTAAAATACATCTAGATACATTCATTTCTGCGACAAGTAATTCCGAACAGAGGGAGTACATTGCAACTTATCACAGGATGGGAAGCACTCCAACTTTGTAGATATAAATTACTATATCTTTTCATAGCCCGCGGCAACAATGTTCATCATATCCTGTTTGATTTACTAGTGTAATGAGAAAAATCAGAAACCTGCACCTGTTCAATATTTTGAAGCAACCCACACCAGAAAAAAGGATGGGGTGATGAGTGAGACTGCAGCAATACAATCGCAACTGTTCTGCAATTTCTGGATTTCATATGTAATGTGCCACCCAAAATATTGTGTTTGTAACACCGTGCCTACAACGCTCCTACCATATTGCAGAAGAAAATGAAAGACAAGCAATGCACAACTCCACCAGAAGATGAAGAGTCAAAAACAGATGTGCAGATTGTTGCATAGGTTTTCAAGGGTGTTTCCAAGCATTTCACGTCCCTTGCCAGCATGAGTGAGTCATCTGCCTCCAGGCAGAAGACAACCCTCTCATGAACGCATTGGAGAGTTTGAAGAGAGGCTTGCAACTCATGCGCTAGCTGCGAGATCAGCAGTTGTTAGCTATTAAGAAGAGCTGAATGCAAGACTGGAAGCGCAACAACAGAAAATTGAAGAGATGAAAACAAAGCAGCTAGATGAAATTGCAGCACTCAAGAAGGCACAAGAGGATAAAACGACTTCTATGAAAAAGAAGCAATCACAACTGGGAGGAACTTTAGGTTTTCTCTTAAGGATGCAGAGCAGCTCTGATAAAAGCATGTCACAACCTACTTTTGGGGCTATAACAACAGCATGCCGCAACCTACATTGGGGGGCTTTGAAAAAAGCATGTCACTACACTGATGGTGGTCTTCTTCATCCGGAAACTTATGGTTGTCCCTTATTATATTTTGTAATGTGTGTTATTTTGTCGGTTTCCTTTTATGTCGTGTGTGATACTTCCTCGGTTAGCTGATCATTATTACAACAGTGTTAAGCATGTGTGTTTTCAGCGTTAGGGAAAGTCATTTCATTCGAATATTTGAAATTTTACTAATTTTTAAATTTAAATTTGGTTGGTAGTTGCAACAATGAATAAACTGTGACGGTAATTGTGACGGAAATGCGTGTCGTCATCAGCTTCCGGGCCCACATGTAAGCAGCCATGTAGGGCTTTGAAAAAAAGCTCGAAGCTCGCGAGCTAAACAAGTAGTTCGTGTCTCGACTTGATTGACTCAAAATCAAAGAATAACGAGTCGAGCCGAGTTTTAGTTTAAAATTGTTTATAGACCAAGTTAAATGAGCCGATCTCATGAGTACTCATGTAACTCGTTAGGCTCGGTAAAAAATCTGTGTTTTCAGGCGTAGTAAAAATACAACCACTAAACACCTTGCGTCCTAGTAGAAAGCACATACACCAAGGAAACTCACACGTACATGACCATATATATACACGCTAAATTCCCAATTAATCTTTTTATCGTATTTGTAAGGTCTTATATGTTCATATATTTAACGAGTTTAACAATCTATACGAGTCAATTCGCGAGTTATACGAGTCGAGCCAATCTTAGATTTGAGCTTGTTATAATAACGAGTCGAGTCGAGCTAGCTCGTTAACAAAACAAGCTTTAGCTAGTCGAGTCGAGGCTCTAATTCCACTACTACAGCCATCTCAGCATTCCATGGGCCCATATGTTAGGATCTTTGACCGGTTAAATCTAATTATTACTAATGGGCACCAACAGTGATAAAACCTCATTCGGGCCCAGCTGTAAGGTGCCACGTCAGTATATTATGGGCCTGTATGTTAGATTTGTTGACTGGTCAAAGATGGTTTGTTGGTTGTTAGTATATGGAGACAGTTCGAGTGACATTTTATGGTGGCCGCTGAAGATAGTTTCGGCAATGATTTCTAGTTCATCACCTAAGATGCGATCGTGTGTGATGGAGGAAGTGGTATCATCCAGATTTTTTCATAACGGCGCTTCAGTGACGGTGGGGGTGACGGCCGAAAAACGTCACCAGGACATTTTTCGTGACGAAAAACGGTTATACGTGGCACAAGTGAAACGTCGCAAAATAGAGCAAATTTTATAGTGTCAACTTCACTCAATAGTGTGTGCACGTAAATGGTCGTCCCTCTTTCCTGTGGTATATCACGACAGCCCATACGGGATACACAATGTGTAGAGCAACATTGAGTGAATGATGATTAATCAATAAGTTGAGAAATAAGAAGCAAAACTTACGATCTCGTCATTTGCCACGTGCAATGGTCACCTTGTCTCCAGTGAGCAACTACGTGACAAAACTTGGTGACGATGGTCTAGATGGCATACCATCGATACGATAACGACCTCACATTGCGATCATGCATGATGTGCATGTCGTAGGGCGCAATGTGCTTTAGTGCATGAAACGATTCATGCACTTGCTGCTAGAAAGTCGTCCCCCATCTGCTCCTGCCTACGAAATCGGCGGATACGGCCAACCACGCAACACACAACAACTCATCCTCCATGGCTGAGTACCCTGCCATCCTTTTTACTATGAAAAAACGACATGGCGTCCGAAAATAAGCTCAATGGCATTTGATGGAACACCTGCTGGGCGTGGTGGCCGCCATGGAGGTCGTCGAAAGGGTGACAGAGTGTACCTGGATACAAACGGCTCCAGGATGGACAACGCCGTCGTAAAAGGCGAGCGGACGTGTTGGTGCTGGTTGCGAATGTCCGGGAATGCCTTTTGTGGCGGCCGGAGAGGTATAGTGGCAATGGCGGAGGTGGAGGGTGCGGATGCAAAGTAAGGGGAAGAAGTGACGGAGTGGAAGAAAATGGGACCGGGAGAGCAGATATAGTGGGCTTGGGGTGTCGGAGTCCAACATGGCTGTTGCCCGGACTCCCGCACCCCCCCCCCCCCCCCCACTTTGTCTCCACTTTGCAGAAGAAAGTGTGTCTGTACCATCGAGTGGACCGATACATGCCCGCGTTGAATGGCTTTCACGGTCCGGACCGCGTGTTTCGGACATATGCGGGCGGTTTAAGGGTCGCCTTTGGAGATGCCCTTAGAGGCCACAAGTCGTCACATTACATGGTTTTTTCCGACTTCAAATGTCATTAAGCAACATTTAAAAAATATGCAATGTTGATATTCGACATTGTTAGTATTCGCCGTCGTCCTCCTCCGAGAGATCGTCGAAGAAGGTGTAGGGGGGCGGACTCACCACTGGCCGATAAGGTGGCCGATTTTTTCAAAGTTTTCAACAGATTGACGCGTAGTACGCGCCTTACCCATCTTCCATCACAGTACATCGTCATCTTCCATTACTTTTCCTTTTATTAGTTGATGGGAACCAACTGAAGGATCAGTTTGTCTCTTGATATATGTTGATTCATGGATTCGATGTATTCTTTCGTTCTTGGTATCTTGCATGACGTCTGAGTAGTTTATCAAGGCTAGGAGGATGTCACATACGCGGTTCTGAGGCTAATCATAGATAGATGACATAAGGGAAAAAGAAGTCATCTAAGATGACTTGCTTCGAACGTCCTATCATGCATGACTCGTTCTGATATGAGAACGTACGGTTAGGTTGTGTGGGGGAGAGACGAGACGAGGACGATGCACAGAGATGACAACTTGACAAGGAAGAGGTCTTAAGAACGCGTAGGCGGGGCCCAAGCAGTTTAAAACAGTTCGTGGCCGTGGTCGAGACATTTTTGTACTAACTATTGTCAGGCAGTGGCCGTTTCCTCGTCCTTTCTGAGTTTGTCCGTCGTGGGACACCAATCGCGGCCACAGGCAAGTCGTCTCTCGATAAAAGAAGTGGGCTTAATCAGTGGAGCATAACATGCATGCAGGGACCCATATTTTGTCCTGGTAGAAGACCTTGACTTTGATTAGTCGTCCTTGGATCCCACGCGGTCTCTCTCTTAAGATGAGAGGAGGCCTCGACCGTAGAAGCCCTACACGGCGGTACTCGCAGATACATCATTCACTGATACAAGCGCTGGATGGGCTAGCAGTTTTGGGCATCGTACATCCTCCCGCTTCTGAATTCGCAGGTACTCCTACTACTGATGATGAGCAGTTTTCTTTAGTGTTTTGTTAGACAAATTATTTATGACGGACATTATTAGATCGTAAGGCCTAATATTAGATCACCAAAGCCTAGCATTAGAACAACTCATTAGCATTAGCATAGAGCAGTTTAGGGCCTTACGGGGAATGGATGAGGCCATTGCCGAAACCAAAGCGAGGTCCCGTGCCTACTTGATGCAGGGGTGATGAGGAGTCCAAGTAGAGGCTCGCTTCGATCGAGTACCAGCGTCCTTTGGTGCCGTACATGAGCTAGTCATGTGTAGGTGCTCGAAAACCATAAATTGGCTCGAGTACCCACGATCAGGTCGCATTGTTGGGCCGGGGGGGCTGTTTATTAGAAATGGGGATGCTCCAAACATAGCATCGTGAGAATACGTGTCAAACAGATTGTCTTTGCAGGCTGGTTCACTAAGATTTTATTGTTCCAGCAGTTAGTTGTAAATCATTATCCCATAATTTATCTGTAGTTAGCCAATTCTCCGTGTGTTGCAATGGGGGACACACATATCTAGTGGTCTAACACCAATGGTGTTCCGACATAAATCTTAGGCCCCGTTCGGATCTCCGCTGGCTTCCCGAAATAGCTGGCTTCCCAGCTTCACGGTAGAGCAGCGATTCGTTCGGTTGAACATCCTTCGCTCCTCCTTACGTACACATGGACTGGTAGCCCAGGAAATCAGGCTAAGGCCTATTCGGCCAGGGTTTGGGCCAGGTCTTATTGGCCCAGTTTGGTTGGGGAAGCTGGTTCGAGCGATTGAAACGGTACGTGAGATTCACTTCGAAAGGGCAGTGGCATGTAATTTTGACCAACTCCTTGCTTCGATGTGTCGGGGGCCGGTTGTAGCGATCGAAACGGTACGCGAGCCTCACTTCGGAAGGGCATTCCCATGTAAATTTGATCAACTCATACTTCTCTATTTCACGAAGCTGGGCTGGCGCTGCTCCTCGAATCCGAAAGAATTGCACTGCGTATTCCTCGTCTCCGTGGAGCCTGCTTCTTGGAGCAGATCCGTTCGGCTGGCTTCTGGGAGCGATTTTAGGAAGCTGACCTGTGGAAGACTTCTGAACATGGCCTTACACTCATCATATTCTAGATTGGGGTAAGATTTGAGTTGTTTGAGTATAGATAGGGAAAGCCAAGAAAAGTTTTGATATAGTTGAAGTTTTGGTAAAAAAGTTGATTTGAATTGGGTATGGGAAGGAACGAATGAATAAAGGGAATGCAAGTTTTGACTTAATTCAGGTTCGATCCACATACGTACAATCTCTAACTCCCCTTAATATTTATATGTAATATAGTGACGTTGGTATCTTAATATGTGCTTTTCCTGGGATTCAAAAAAGTGTCTAGGTCCGCCATACAATCCATCTTCTTATGAGAAATCATAGTCTACCATACACATGATATATGGTGCATGTAATGTTTTCTGGTTTGTGGCAAAGTTTACCTAGGTTCCTTTTTTATTGTAAAGGGTGTCTCATAATGTTTCCTTGTTTACCAGCAAATAAGAATGCACTTGTTTTTTTCTCGCATAGAAAAAGAGCGCACTTGTTTTAGTGTGAATTTGTTAAATACACAATGAAAGGACGGTACATGTTAGCAAAGAAAACAACATAACATTAAAAAAAATGTAACAATTGAAACAGGTCAAATTTTTTTTGGAGGGGGGGGGGGGGGGGGGGGGGCAAACACGGAAGAAATAGCACAACTATTAAAGCTACAATGAACGGTAGATACATGCAAGATATGTAGAAACGGGATTGCTAACTCTCAGTCGATTAATGCTATATTCTTTAGATCTACATGAATATCCGTGCATTTTTTATATGTTTTGTCACTTGATTGAGCTTGGTTAAGTCTCAGTCGACAAAGATGTTGCCACGCCCACGTAGAAGTCACACAAATAAACATATTGGCATGTATGCAGGGTGGACGTACAACTAAAGCTGCACCACCCGGCTCGTGGTGTTGGTAGCAGCAGCCGTTGGGGTTTCAGTGATGGGGTGGTTCCTGTCTCCTCACATCACCGAGCTCATGAGGGTTGCTCGGGACTGCGCAGCCACCAATTTCATGGTCCACCGGGGCAGCAAGAAGAAGCTGGAAAAACTGGTGCAGGATCTGGAGGAAATCAAGCGTCTCCTGGACCCAGCCAGCACGACCTTTGTCAACAATCAATCCAAGCTCGACCGATTATGGCAGCTCAAAGAGGATATTCATGAGGTGGAGGAGATTCTGGACTTGTTTCAGCTGGAGATCCATGACGTTCAATCAACCGGCATATATATATTCAAAAATAAGAAAGTTTCGGGTCAGCTGGTGAAAGTGGTCAAGACCATAGGTGAGACTCGGGAGAAGGCGCGGGACCTCCAACAAGGTGCACCTTCTTCGAGTTTGATCTTGGCAAGACGAGAAACAGGCCATAACCCGGTGAAGAACAAGGGGAGCTTCTTCGGGTACCATGACAAGTATGATCAGCTGGTCAAGATGTTGTGGCCGCAGCCGATTGGCAACAAGGTGGAGGGCAAGAAGATACCGCTGGTCATTGCCATCCTCGGCCATGCCGGGATGGGGAAAACGGAGCTTGCTCGCCAGGCGTATCGGGACGCCAAAGGCAAGTTTGACCGTCGCATATGGGTGCACGCCTATGGCAAGAACACCGAATCCGACCTCCTGAAGGAGATCTGGAAGTCTGTTGCTGGTCGCGAACCGGTCGGCGAGATGAACGTCACGTGCCTCCAGAGGGAACTCGAGAAGCTCTTGGCACCGCAGCAGAGGTGCCTTCTGGTGCTTGACGATGTATGGAATCATGAGTCGGCGACCCACGAGGTGGAGAGGAAGCATGCATGGCAGGCGCTGGACCTGTTTACACGGTGCGCTCAAGATGGAAGTAGAATCGTGATGACGACTCGAGCCAAGATATGTTCGGCAACGTTCAAAGCAGATGCAATCATCTTCTTGGATGGGATCAAAGACAAGGAGATGACATTTCTGCTCAACCACACTGCCAACGGTACTACCGAGAATAGTGACCAAGGGGTTCAGGAACGGATAGACAGGCAAGTCCCGAAGCTGAAGGGGTCCCCATTGGCAGCGGTAGAGATCGGCGAGGACTTGAAGAAGAAAACCACAAGTAAAGAGAAGTGCGACATCATTGACGACATTGAAAGTCATCTGGGCACTGTATACCAGGACCATCTGTTCACGTATCGGCATCTGCCGCCGCACCTGCAGCGTTGTTTTCAGTTCTGCAGCATATTCCCATACAATTGGAGGTTCGAGCCTGGGAAGTTGAGCAAGATGTGGATGGCCCTTGGTTTTGTTGAGGAGAAGGCCCATCCTCGGGTTGGAAATGGAGTGAGAAGCATTGAAGATGTTGCCAGAGGCTACTTTGACGATCTGGTGGATCGTTCCTTGTTCCAGTTAGAACAGAGCAAGGATGGAGGAGACAAACAGGCTCATTACGTGATCCATGAACAGGTCCATTGGATGATACGCATGGCCTCTGCCAACAACTGCATCAGCATCTCCGGCGACAGTACCAGCGTAGCCAAGACAAGCATCCCTGCAACGGTTCGCCACTTGTCAGTTGCCAGCAACTGCCTTGATGAGCTCAGGAAGAAACATCCTAGTTGGGTGCTCAACAAGCTGCGGACTCTGCTAGTCCTCAAGAATGATGATGATTCCAAGTCGTCGACTGTTGACAAAGGTATACTCAAACTGTTCAAGGGCGTGAGAGTACTGGACCTGACAGCAGCAACAGACCTGACGCATCTGCCAGGAACAATCCACAATCTGAAACATGTCCGGTACCTCGGTCTTCCGAGCACCATGAGGAATCTGTGTGATGAGGTCACCGAGCTATTGTTTCTCCAGACCTTCAGCCTTGATGGGAAGAAGCAGAATACCTGTCGGCTGCAGAGGTTTCCAAAACATATGAACAGGCTCGTCAACATGCGACACCTCGACATCGACATGGAGTGCATCGCCAACATCAGCGGCATCGGGAGGATGGCTAAACTGCAAGGACCCATCGAGTTCAAGGCCGTCAGGGCGTCAGAGAAAGAAGGGCACGCCGTGTCGGAGCTTGAGGGGATGGACTCTCTGCGAGGGACGCTGAGCATAAAGGGCCTCGACGCCGTCCCCAGCAAGGAGGAAGCCATGAAGGCTCGACTCGAGCAGAAAAGTGCCGTCAAGGTGCTCAAGCTTGAATGGGGGCCTCCGGATCCGCGGCGAGTTAACGGTGGACCTGCCGACTCCGACGCAGTTGCCGTCCTTGAAGGTCTCCAGCCTCACCGCGGCCTCCATGAGCTGCGCATCACGAGGTACCCTGGGGCGACGTCGCCGAGCTGGCTGGGCGTGAAGATGGAGAGGCTGACGAGCCTGTACCTCAGGAACTGCAGGAAGCTCAACGCCCTGCCTGTCCTCGGTGAGCTCCCCTGCCTGGAGCTTCTGGATGTTAAGGAGCTGTCCTGCGTCGAAAGGATCGAGGGCGGCTTCTGCGGCGCCGGCATGTTCCCGAAGCTGAAGAAGGTCGTGCTCGACGACATGCCGAGACTGCTGTCGTGGGGTGATATGCCGAAACTGGCGCTCCCTGAGCTCGCGGAGGTGAACATCGTAGACTGCCCACGGCTGTCCTCCCTGTCGGGCCTAGAGCACTGCGTATGTCCCCTCAGCCTGCGCGTCAAGGGATTGACGGCCATCACACCGGAAAACCTGCCAGCGATATTCAGTACCGGTGTCTCTAGCTACAAATTCCACTAGCGGTACGTGTCCTCGCATGCAACATTCGGGTCCATGTTACCGCCATTTGTTCGGCATTTGCGGGTGATGCTAATTAATGCTGAATTTTTTAATTTGTGTGCTACGTACTATATGTGAACTCATGCATTCAAATACGTTTGCCCGTAACTTGCTGGCGTACATCCACATAAGCCGAGTCAGATAGGAAAAACTCACGGCAAAAAAAGAAATACTTGGGGTACATCCACATAAGCCGAGCGAGATAGGCAAAACTCACGGCCAAAAAATACTTAGCATACATCCACATAAGCCGAGAGGTCAACTGTAAAGTCTCGTCGTACATAAAATACTTAGATGTATAGGAAAAAAGACACTCGCTTTATAGCCACCTTCCGGCAAAAGCTTCTGCCACGTGAACAACTAACTTGACAATAGTTGGTGTAAGGCGAGCACGCTCCTAAGATACTCGATTTATATTTCCCATTTTCTTTTAAGAAAAGTATACTTTCGTCATCATTCAAAGCAGTATCGGTGATGACGCACATGCTTTTGACCAAAATCACACACACACACACACACACACACATATATATATATATATATATATATATATATATATATATATCTTCCCCTCTCTGTCACAGGCTCACAGCTCGTTGGCAGCACAAAGCTAGCTCGGCGCCCCCCGCCACGCATGCGCCTCACCGGCCGGCCAAGCCGCGCGTGTGACCTGCTGCTCCAGTGCACCTTCATGCAGCCGCGCATGTGGTTCCCCGGTCCTTTCATCTCTCCTTTTGCACCTCCCCACACAACAGCGTCGTGCTGCTCCAACGCACGAGCTCGCCACCGTTGCTTTGGCGACCATATGATTGGGCGTAGCCTCACTTAGCCACGGGAGAGCAAGGGGCAACCTCCTAGCCCTCCTCGGCTACTCCCGTGGCCTCCCAGTGCCTCTTTGCCACGGTTTTTAGTCACCGGCGGCTAAATCTGACGAGGCCGGTGCAAAAGGATAAGTCTAGGCTAATTAGGATTAGCCACGTAGATGACATGTGGGCCTGGCCCCGTAGCATTAGGATTAGTGCAAGTCCTAACCCTCCTGTTAGATAGTCACTAAACCGTGGGCCCCTCTGCTAACCCAATCCAATTAAATCAAAACCATGCCACGTCATCGCCAATGCCGCATTGGATGGTTCGAAAGACCAAACTTGTCCAGTTTTAAAAGTTTAGGATGTAACTTGTTTGATTTCGAAGTTGAGGGACTAAATTTAGACTTTACCGAAAGTTGACGGACGGAAAGTTTATTTTTCTCTTTTCTTTTTCAAATCAACAACCTTCACCTCTCGTGTAAGCCGACTGAAAAAAGAACACTCGGCTTACGTCTAATTATAAATAACATCACGGCCAGCCCTTTGAACTTCAAATCACGTCGCTGCCGCTGTCATCTCTTTGCTTGACGCCGCTGTAATGCCTGACACACCCGTCGATTACTGATCGTTACTTTCAGCGGGATCTAGACTGACCTCACAGATCAACACTAGTATTTCCTGCGTATTTTGTCGTCACTCGCACGCACCAGGGACCAACTTCCTAGCCGGTCACCCATCCTAAAATTGCTCCAAGCTGAGCACACTTAACTTTGGAGTTCTTTTTGAATGGGCTCCCGAAAAAAAATTCTTTATTGATATTGGTAGTCTATCATCCTTATTAAGCCAGACTATCATATACAACTGCACCATTACTCGGAAAAAGCTTATAGGTGAACTTAAATTAGTGGTGGGCATAGGCACCCACCCGTAACTGCCATTTTTGAAATGCAGCGGTGGCGGGTAGCAAAACTTACCCGCCATTGTTGTCAGCTTAGCAATGGCAGGCCAGTATAATCACCCGCCACAAGTGCACTCCCACAAATTTGCCCACGGAATGAAAGTGAGCACTTGCAGGCAAGGTTGAGTACCCGCCACTGGTATTGAAGGGTATCAGTGGTGGACACTAAATGTGCCTGTCACACACACACACACACACACACACACACACATATATATAGATAGATAGATAGGTAGAGAGAGAGAGAGAGTGTGTGTGTTAGCGGTGCTGGGTACTAGGAAATGCCCGCCACACGTAAGTTAACCCCGATACTTTGGGTGTGAGAGCATTCTGTTTGTACACGATGTGCATCAAGTTTTGTCGTGACAATTTCAATTTCTCACCACACCCTAAAACCGTCCAATGAAGACACCATGCAAAGTTTCATCCCTTTCCGAACTCATTTGCACACCCAAAGCTCCCATTGATGTTACTTCTGTACAAGGCTCCCATTGGTTTCAGCAATCCTTGCCCCGGGATCCAGTTATCAGACCAAACATTGATGTTATTTTCTGTTCCCTATGCGCCAACTAAGTTCAGCTTGAAGAAGGTCCCTGCCAAACAATATACTCCGCCATGGCCCGTACGCGAGGCACTGCTGGGTTCTGGTAAATGAAGCAAGGGGTGACGATTTTTTCGGACCACCAGCGAGTGGGGCTTCGCGGCAGGTACTCAAGCTGTGGCTTTTGGACTGGTTTGGTAAGGTCATGGAAGGCGATAAAGCAGTCATGATCATGCTACTATATCACATATGGCTTGCTCGAAATGATACAAGAGATGGGAGGTTCATTGAAGATGCGTGACCTCTGGTCGAGCGTGTATGCAGGCTGCTGGACGAGTGAGCCGAGGCTCACGCTTCACCGCATCCACACAGGGAGGAAAACCACCAGAGCCGTGGTGACCTCGTGACCAAGGTTGGCTGAAGTTCAATACGGACGGAGCCACGACAAAGGCGGATGGGTCAGGCAGTGGAGGAGCGGTCGTTCGCGATCACCATGGAGTGTTCTTGGGTGGAGCATCTCATTTTTTTTCCTTCGGTTTCTGACCCTGATCATGCTGAGCTGCTTGCCTGTTGGCGTGGTGTTCAGCTAGCGGTGGAGATAGGCGCACACGCCAGATGATCTTAGAGACGGACAAACAAAGGCGCCATGCAAGAGTTGACACGCCCAGAGTTGAACAGGTCCAGGCTGGGGCCCCTCATCGAAGAGATCAAGGAGCTTCTTTCATCGATGGATGCACTCCGAGTGGTGTGGGCTAAACGCTCTGCAAACACAGCTACACATAGTCTAGCTAGGGAAGAGTGATGTTCTTGACCATAATCTTGTGAGTAGTTTTTTTTTATGATAAAACCTGCTGCCATCTTATTAACTACGTTCTTGATCTCTTTGAAAATTTAGACCACAAAAAAATGCAGAAAGTTAACAGTTATTATACGTACGGCTGAAAGACGTCAAGCAGTGATCCACAGAGCGCCGATGTATCGCCGGGCTCCGACGATCATCTGTATCCCTTGCAATCCTGGCCTCCCCTCGAGCAATCCTCTCTGGTTCATCTGCGGCGGGCCATCTGAGGGCGAGGAGGAAAGGCGCGCGTGACAGACGGCTCCAAGTCCTTTTTTTTTTGCTGTTGAGAAACACGGCTCCTATATGCCACTTATTGCGGACCAGTCGCAGTTTCGCACAGGAGGCGGCTTACCTGGGCCGGCCCATCCGCTGTGGCTCGGATTTTTCGTAATAAAGAAAATAAGGGCGCCGGCCCGTCCGTTTTGGCTCAGATTTAGGAGAGCAACTAGTTAACGAGCGTTTTTTCGGGAGTCTCACAACGATCAGTATCACTTGGTACGCTCTCAGTCATTTGCCACGTGTCGCGTTCTGGACGCTTCCTTCGTATTTTTTATTTTTATTTTTCCGCACGCGTTTTCGGCATTCTAAACGGTTTTTCCGTGTGTGTTTTTTGACGTTTTGGTTTTTCCCGGCCTTCCTTAGCTTTTCGACCAAAAAAAATTTTCTGAAATTTTTTTGCACGAAAAAACGCGTTTTTTCCCCTTTCGCGAAAAGTCACGGTTTTTCTTCCGCGAGAGGCACGGTTGTGCTTTAGCGAGAGTCACTGTCATACCTTTTCAGAAACGAAAAAAAGATGCGTTTTCTGCTTTTTTTTCTTTCGCGAGAGTCACGGTTTTGCTTCCGCGAGAGGCACGGTTGTGCTTTCGCGAGAGTCATAGGCGTGCCTCTCGGAAAGGGAAAAACAAAACGCGTTTTTTTCACGAGAGTCGCGGTTTTGCTTCTGCGAGAGGCACGATTGTGCTTTCGCGAGAGTCACGGCCGTGCCTCTCAGAAAGGGAAAAACAAAACGTGTTTTTTTGTTTTTTTCTCTTTCGCGAGAGTTACGGTTTTGCTTTCGCCAGCGGCACGGTTGTGCTTTCGCGAGAGTCACGGGCGTGCCTCTCGGAAACTAAAAAAAAAGTGTTTTTTGATTTATTTTTTCCTTCCACGAGAATTACGGTTTTGCTTTCACGAGAGGCATGGTTGTGATTTCGTGAGGGGCACGGGCGTGCCTCTTTCGAAAGAAAAAAAACCGTGCTCCCAAGTTTGGTTTTTCGTCTGGTTTTTTCATGAAAAAAAAAATTCGTTAAAACCTATCAACATTGGATCTAGTTTTGAAGATCTCGACGCGAAGAATCCAATGATGAAAACGGTTCGAGATTTAGACGCACGGTTTAAGAGATAAAATGTTTTGAATAAACGGATCTATAAAAAAAAGAAAACTTTCAGGTTGTGACAAGTAGCGCGTTAGATGTGCGTCATTTGTCACAATCTGAAAAGGTGGAGTATTCTTTGCAACGAGTACTCCTTAATTAATAATTTCGCAGATTTAGCAATGAAAAAAATAAGGACGGGCTACCTGCAGCAGATGCGAGCGATGCGCTAGCCACGACGGCTAGCTATTGTGAATGATGCCACTGAAAAAACAAAGCTATTGTGAATGATTAGCAGCGCGAACCTTAACTAAACTGTCGGTAGCAGCAAAAATAAAACTACTCCCTCCGTTCCTAAATATTTGTTTTTCTAGACATAAAATTTGTGGGTGAAGGATGGAACAAAAACCCAGTATTTACTTAATAACATAGCAGTTCAGTATATATCAACTATAATACGTGGCGTATTTAAACTTTTAAAAATATATTCAAACATGTTTTCCATACACAAATACTTTTTGAAACACACACATTATTTGGGAAATTCAAACGAAATTCAACACAATAGAAACAAAGACTGAATACGACAACAGTTTAAAAGATTATGAACTACTCCCTCCGTCTCATAATATAAGAGCATTTTTAACATTATACTAGTGTAAAAAACATTCTTTTATTATGGGACGGAGTGAGTACTTTTTTCAACACAATATTTTGAAAAACAATACAAATGAAAAGGTGAATATTTTTCAATATTACAACCTATTTATTTACAAAACTCCAGCATTTTTTTAATTTGCTAACAAATTTTGAAAACATGACCATTTTTTGAATATATGAACCAAATTTGAAAACAGAGACATTTTTTGAAATTCTAAACATTTTTTGAAAATTTGTGAACAAATTTCGAAAACAAGAACATTTTTTGTAATTCCTGTTTTTTTTTAATTTTGAAAAAAATTTCGGAAAAAGACATATTTTTTCAAATTCCCAATCAGTTTTTATTTTGTGAACAAAAGTTAAACATGTAAACATTATTTGAATTTGTGAACAAATTTTGAAGGACGACTATTTAATTAATTTATGAACAAATTTGGAAAATGGAAACAATTTTTGAAATTCATCAATAGTTTTTAATTTGTGAACAAAATTTAAAAATGAAAACATTCTTTGTAATTTGTGAACAAATTTTGAAACATCAATGTTTTCTGAATTTGTGAATAAAATTTGAAAAGGTGAACATTTTTTGACTTCTAGAACAATTTTTGAAATCCCCAATCGTTTTTGAATTTGTGAATTAAATTTAAACATTCAAATATTTGTGTAAATTTGTCAATAAATTTTGATACATGAAAATTTTCTGCATTAGTAAAATAAATAAAAAAGGAAATTTTTTGAAGCAAATATTTTTTGCTTTCTGAACAAAATTATAAGGGCGAAAATTTGAATTTGGAACATTTTCTGAAATGAAGCGAACTAATTTTATAATTCTAATTTTTTTTATTTGTGAACGAAATTGAAAAATAGTAACATTTTTCTAGAAAAATAAACAAAAATTCGAAATGCGAACATTTTTTAAGTTTCTATTTTTTGAAAAAGAAAAGTAAGTTTGAGAAAGAATATGAAAATGATGTGGAATTAAAAAAAGGAAAGAAAGAAAAGAAATGAAGAAATAAAATAGAAAAAGGTAAAACATAAATCAAAAAGGGACAAAGCAGAGAAAAGAAAATAGAGAAACTGGAAAAAATAAATAAACCAAAGAGAAGCATAACAGAAAATAAACCGGTTGCGGAACCTTCTAGAAGGTCCCCAAAACCATAAAAAACCGCCTGGGATTCCCAAAACCGAAACATTTAAAACGCTTGAACGGGCCGGCCCAATCCAAACAAATCTCGATCTTCTGTGCGATAGGGTGACATTTTGACACATAATAAGTCAAATAGGGATTTCTCCGGAGCAACTAGTTAACGAGCACTTCTTCGGGAGTCTCACAACGATCAGCACCACTTGGCACGCTCTCAGTCGCCCGCCATGTGTCTCGCTTTGGGCGTTGCCTTCGGATTTTGTTTTTTTATTTTTCCGCACGCATTTTTGGCTTTTTAAACGATTTTTTCCAGTATTTTTCGACGTTTCGGTTTTTCACCGGTCCTCCTCAGCTTTTGGAACAAAAAAATATGATTTTTTGGTGTGAAAAACGGCTTTTGTTTTCTTTGGCGAGAGTCACGATTTTGCTTCCGCAAGAGGTACGTTTTTGCTTCCGCGAGAGTCACGGCCGTGCCTCTCAGAAAAGGACAAAAATGAGTTTTTTGTTGTTTTTCCTTCTGCGAGAGGGACGGTTGCGCTTTTGCGAGAGTCACGGCCGTGCCTCTCGGAAACGAAAAAATATGCGTTTCCTTTTTTTTCTTCCGTGAGAGGCACGGCCGCGCCTCTCGAAAACGGAAAAAATGTGTTTTCTATTTTTTTTTCTTCCATGAGAGGCACGATTTTGCTTTTGCGAACGACATGGTTTTTCTTTCGAGAGAGACACGCCAGTGCCTCCTCGAAAAAGGAAAAAAAAGTGTTTTCTATTTTTTTTCTCTCCGTGAGAGGCACGGTTTTGTTTCCGCGAAAGGCACGGTTGTGATTTCACGAGAGGCACGGGCGTGCCTCTTTCTGTAAGAGAAAAAACCCGCTCTCCCTGTTCGATTGTCTCGTCCAGTTTTTTCGTGAAAAACAATTCATCAAAATCTATCAACATGAATCTAGTTTTGAAGATCTCAACGTGAGAAATCCAATTGTGAAAACGGGTCGAGATTTGGATGCACGGTTTAAGAGAAAACGTTTTGAATAAATAGATCTACGAAAAATAGGAAAACTCTCAGGTTGCGACAAGTGTCGCACTTACAGCACGCCACTTGTGACAACTAGAAAGATGTGAGTGATCTTTTCAATGAGTACTCCTCAATTAGTCATTTCATGATGTCACTAGTCCGGTGTCCTCCTGGTCGATGGGTGCGTTATGCTAGATTGCTAATTGGACCAGGCCCAATGGCCTTTTTTCCTTATATTGAAGCTATGCAGGCCAAGTGTAGAGCTATAGTCGAAAAAAGGAAAACAAAAAGGCAAATACAGATGTGCCTATGTCTCGCCATCTGGAAGAAGGAAAACAAAGGGGAGGGGGTTGTCGGATCCATGCACGCGGATCGTTTTTTACTCCCTCATAGTCTAGGTTTTTAGGATCTTCATCGTGATGACTTCGGCGACGATGATGATGTCGTTGTATAAAGTTTCTTCGGATCCTTCCTTGACGAGGCCATCGGTTCTACGGGTGGAGATGAATTTGAAAACCAGTCTGTTCAAGCAAAGATGGCGTGGAGGCTGCGGTATCCTCGTGGTGGACCTATGTCCTGGGCTCCGCCGTTGCGACAGCGTTTGCTCCAGCGTCGGCGCGGAGCTTGGGAGGTAATCCAGGAGCGGATGCAGATTGTGGTCTGCATCGACATCATCTGGAAGATGGAACGTGTGCTGGATGCGTGGTTTGTGGATGGCAGGTATGGTTTCCTCCTTCGGCGTCTTAGTCGTAGTAGGGTGCTAGATCTGGAGTTCGATGGCGTGTCCGGGATGTTGCCCCGGTCTGATTCGTTCAACGACAAGGGCTTGACTTGTGGCGAGCCACCTTGGAGATCCGCAAAGCTGCATATCAGCGATGGAGCCTCATCAAGCTTGGGTGATGAGGTGATCCGTCATTCTTCTTTTCGGAGGCAGGTGATGAGCGTTGGTGTCAAGCTCCGATATGTTCAGCTATCTTTTCAATTTTGTCATGTCGGTCCTTACATAACTTGTACTTTGTTATTTATGATATGAGTGAGATATGTATTACCATGCAAAAAAGAGAGAAGGAAAAGGAGGAGCGCCCGTTCCCAGCCGCCCAAAGGGTCACTTGGGATGGGCTGAGAGCGCCTCACTTGGCGCGCTCTCAGCCACCGCCACCTGTTGCGCCTTGAGCGCTTCCTTCGTATTTTGTATTTTCATTATTTTCCACATGCATTTTCGGATTTTGATGTTTTTTTTCTTTTTTTGGCTTTCGATTTTTCATCGGTCTTTCTTATCTTTTGGACAAAAAAATTACCAAAAAACATGTTTTATTTTTTTCTCCTTTCCGTGGGAGGCATTGTTTTGCTTCCGCGAGAGGCACGACCGTGCCTCTCGGAAACGATAAAAACATGTCTTTTTTCTTTCATGAGAGGTACGGTTTTGCTTCCGCGAGAGACACGACTATTGCTTCCGCGAGAGGCACGGCTGCGCCTCTCGGAAACAAAAAAAAGTGTTTTCTCTCTTTTTTTCCTTTCGTGAGAGGCACGGTTTTGCTTCCGCGAGAGGCATGGCCATACCTCTCTAAAACAAGAAAAACATGTTTTTCCTTTTTTTCCTTTCATGAGAGGCACCATTTTGCTTTCGCTAGAAGCATGGACATGCCTCTCAGAAATGAAAAAAATGTGTCTTCTCTTATTTTTTTTCCTTTCATGAGAGACACGGTTTTGTTTTCGAGAGACACGGTTTTGCTTCTGCGAGAAGCACGACCATGCCTCTCAGAAATGGAAAAGAAACATGTTTTTTTGTGAGAGGCACGATTTTGCTTTCGAGGCATGGTTTTACTTTTAAGAGAGGCACAACCGTGCCTCTCGAAATCAAAAAAATGTGTTTTTTCCTTTTGTGAGAGGCATGGTCGTGCCTCACGAAAAACAGATTTCAGAAAAGGTGAAAAAAAATCATGCTTCCGGTTTTGTTTTTTGTCCTTTTTTCATGAATAGAAAGTTTGTCAAAACCTATCAACATGGCATCTAGTTTTCAAAATCACGACTCAAGAAATCCAACGTTGAAAACGATTCGTGATTTGGACGTATGGTTTAAAAGATAAATCATTTTGAATAAACGAATCTACGGAAAAAATAAAAAACTCATAGGTAGCGCCACTTGTCGCAACCTAAAGAAGTGAATGTAATTTTTGAAAGGGGTACTCTATAATTAGTGACAGGCGAACCAACGTGTGGTTGGGTGGTTAGATGGACAGTGGTATCCCATCCCATCAGGGTTCAAGTTCCGGTATTCATATTTATACCGATTTATTTCGTGATTTTCGGTGATTGCACGGTCAGTGAGAAAAGACGTTCTGTCAACTACGAGGCAGCGGTGAGTGAGAGAAGATGTTCTATCGACTACAAGGCAGCTACGCCGACTTTATAAAATCTCAAGATGATGTGCCGACTCAGTCTCTTAAAAATGCTTATAAAGACAGGGTTTACGTGTGTGCGTTTATTGAGGTAAATATATGCACGTATCTAAATGAGCACTTGCGTCTGCACCGTGATAAAGTATTTTTTGTGATTTCGGAGGACGACGGCCTACGTGTGTCTGCGTCGCTCCGTGCGTCCAGCCGTAGAGTACGGTCCCGTCTCTACTATGAGCGTACCATGTACGATCGCGACAAGCATATCGTGGGAGGGCGCGTGGACTTCGGGGGCCCCTCCACCCGGCCCCGGGGAGATCACGCCTCTCCCGTCGCGAAATACAGCACGTGGGCCATGCATTTGCCGTTGGCTCGTGGCTCGTGGGGAATGTTTCGTGCCTTCGTCAGAGGAAGGGATGAGCGGAGAGCTACGGGCCAGTGCAATCAATGCTACCGCGCATTTTCTTCGGAGGAGCGGATTTTTCAATCGAGACTTTTCTTGATTTCTTGGGATGTTTCACTGTCAGAAGAGATGATGGTGGCCATCCTGAGCGTGTAAACGCGGCATGTGTGCGGTGAGGGTTTTCAGTCTAGCAGCCATTAGGGACCGCAGGGGCGTGACTTGTTTTATTTTATTTTGTTCTAACCCTATCCATATATCCATATGGTTTATTCTCTTATATGAAAAGTCTTATAAAATAGGAGGTATAAGAAATTCATATGATGATGTTTTTGATTTTATTTTTCCTTTTAAACGAAGGCAAAAGATTTGCCTCATCCATCAAATAAGGAGAGAATGGAATTTGTTACAACATACACCTGAAATTTATTTGTTTAATTGATCAATAACCAAACTAGCCATTTTACGAAAAAAGGAGCATGGTATTATTCAAGTTCCAACCGCTCCGTAATCTTCAATCAGCTCTGTCTTCTGTGCTTCATTATAATTTTCCAAAGTAAGCGCCATAACTTTGTTTTCAGTACTCCGAGGTTACAGGGGTCTAACATGTGTCTGTCGTAAGAACTCTTAGCTATATGAAACCAAAACATCATCGCACTTCGGAGAACATTTTCCTGCCTACGGTTCGTTACGTCAAGAAATATGGCAGTTAGAAGCCCAACCAAGAACGGTTGCTTTGAATCGTTTTCATACTAGATTAGCTTCTTCTCCTCTAACCCTAAACAGCTAGGCCAAACTCTTCCATACAGGCTTCATCGGCGAGCCTATGGATTCGTTTCACCTCTGCCTTCCGCTCCGACGGTCAATGGCAGGGACGAGAATCCTGGTGACCTTCGCTCCGGTTCATAGTTTAGGTTAGGTTTTTTCGTCCTCGTAGATGCGGCACTGGACAAATGGCGACACTTCTTCTTTGATTTTGTCTTCCGCCTGAAAGATCGTGGACGTCGCCTAGAGGGGGGGTGTGAATAGGCGCTTTAAAAAAAATTAAGGTTTAGGCTTGAACAAATGCGAAATAAACCTAGCGGTTAATTTGCCAAGCATAAAACCTAAAACAACTAGGACCACCTATGTGCACCAACAACTTATGCTAAGCAAGATAAGCAACTATGTGATAGCAAGATATATGACAAAGAACAATATGGCTATCACAAAGTAAAGTGCATAAGTAAAGGGCTCGGGTAAGAGATAACCGAGGCACGCGGAGACGACGATGTATCCCGAAGTTCACACCCTTGCGGATGCTAATCTCCGTTTGGAGCGGTGTGGAGGCACAATGCTCCCCAAGAAGCCACTAGGGCCACCGTAATCTCCTCACGCCCTCGCACAATGCAAGATGCCGTGATTCCACTAAGGGACCCTTGAGGGCGGTCACCGAACCGGTACAAATGGCAACCCTTGGGGGCGGTCACCGAACCCGTACACTTTGGCAACCCTTGGGGGCGGTCACCGGTACCCGTCAAATTGTTCGGGGTGATCTCCACAACCTAATTGGAGACCCCAACGCTTGCTCGGAGCTTTACACCACAATGATTGAGCTCCGAACACCACCACCCGTCTAGGGCGCCAAGGCACCCAAGTGCACAAAATAGGATCATAGCTCCCCCAAAATCAATAGAAACTTACACCAATTGCAAGTGAGCATATAGGAAACAAAGCCTAGAACTTGCAACAAACACATGGTTGAGCAACAAAATAAAAGAGGCAACTTAAGAATGGGCTCAACCAAAAAGATGTGTGTGAGTCAAGGCAATGCACTTGAGAAGACTAAAGTACGGATGAGCATTAAGCATCCATAAAGCCTTGAAGGAATGAGGCACACGGTGCAAGGCCTATCATTCCCACACACAACTAGAAAATGGGTTCACAAGCTTACTAATAAGCATATAGAGAACCTATGCTTGTGACAACCCGTGGTGAAGATGGAAGACGAAAGCCTCATCAAAACGAGTGATACCAATTAAGATGGCAAAAGCCTCGTAAAGATAAGCATGAGGAAAATAATCTTCACCACACAAGAGTGCATCAAGATGCAACGATAGAAGACACGCACTCAAGGCAAAAGATATCACGAAGCCACCAAAGAAATATCATAAGAAAGACAAGGTGGACATGAAAGAAAGGATATCATCTAGAGATGTAATTTCTCTCAAGTGTATAAGGTTTTAGGTAGACGAAATCATGATGATATATATCTACAAAGAAGGATGTACACCCAAAATAGTCACAACACGAAGGAACAAGATATCCAAAAGGAAGTCATACATATACCAATAAGATATTTGCTTGGAAGCATAGCACTTGGCTAGATATGGTCTTATTGTATATAAATGAATTCGTACCACACCCCCATCAAAGACATCACAACTAGCAACATGAGATCATTATTGAGATGCTTTGAGAAAGGAAACAAGTATCACATGATGGAATGAATATCATGCCAAGATGCAACCTACACAAGGTTGAATGCAAGAAAAGAATGCATGAATAGATACTTGTTACCGAGATATCATTGGAAGGATGTAGTAGATACCAATTAAAGGTAGATAGTAGTTCATTGATCATCCTAGCTTGACTCCAAAAATCACATGGTGATACCACCTTCCTGGTGAGTGAGCCGAGCATCCAATGCATCTCCAATTGTTACTAGAACAACCACACAAACAAAATGGTACCCAAACTCATTGGGACCAAGATTTAGAAACACCAACAATACATAGGACAAACTCCACATAAATATGTGCATATAGATACGAAAATGAATTTCATGCACATCTCATCCAATTTGAGACTAGGTGGAGTTTCCCTTATATAATGGGTCAAGGAAAGAAAGCATGCCAAAGATACTACACGAAGAAAAAAATGCATGCTCAAGACTTCCAAGAACCGATACCAAATGACAAAGAAATGCCAAGAGAAGAAAGGATACCAAATGAATAAATCATCACTTGGAGGATATCATTAAACGATACATCAAGGAATGAGATATCCATTGATACACAAAAAGAAAGATGTAAAACTCCCAAAAGAGAGAATGGTTTCAAACAAACCAAGTGCTCTACAAAGTTTCATGATGGCACAAAGTACCAAAAGAAACGATTTGCATTCCACCAACACACACTTGAAAAGGATCACAAGGTGAGCGTTCTAAGAAAAATAGGATAGCACCCCAAGCATTGTGCATTGTAGAGAATTTGCATTTGAATACAAAAAGCACAAGATGGGATCACCACTTTCACTATATCTATACAAACACTAGACAATCTCAAGGAAATAACAAGATCCACAAGTGGTATGGAATACAATGGGAGTTGACACAAACTAGGCAAGAGATAAGGCAAATAAAAGCGAAGGCTAATGTAAAGATGATCAATAATTTCTACCACACAAGTGAGTACCAATTGTCAAAAGACAAGAAGTATTTGGAAATAATTCCCGGTGGTAGATTGCAAGGATATCCAACATCATCTTCACACCAAACACAAGCAAATTGCAACTTGTAGAGCTAACATGCCACCTAGGAACAAGATAATTTACAATATCAACTCTAGGTGACAATATCTCAAATGTACACATTTTTTAGGCTAGTAATATACACATAGAATATTACTCCCCCATAATGTGATACCAATAAAGGATATACAAGAGGCAAAAGGAGGATCCAACAAGAGATAATTAATGAACTATTTAGAATTTGAATTTCTCATGAGAAGACATACCACATAGTGACTAGATAAGCTTGCAATATCAATTCTAAGTGGTATTCCCCATGTACCCACCTTTATAGGATTGTGAAGTGCACAAAGCACATCACTTCCCCATAATGGGATATTCCATTAATCTCTCACAAGAGCCAACTAAGAAATAAACAAGATTCAAAAGGCTCAACGCATGACACACACGTACATGATGTGCAAACCAACACACACATACTTGATTGCTCAAGATAATCAAGTTGGAAGCACAACATATACAAACACATGCAAGGAACAAAGCCAAACATGCAAAGGGGCAAGTAACTTTCAATGTAAACAATTTAAGCACGAGTTACCGCAAGGAGGAACATTGGATATAAGATAGAAACTTGATAATCCGAATGACTTGGCTTGAGACAATAAGAATGATGAAGTCCCCTTAATTCTTCATAATGTAGCCAAGTCTCCAATGACCTCCAACAACACCTATTGATCAAGTATGAGATAGTTGGTCCCCAACCAAGTTGGGTCTTAAGAGGTTAGTCACAATAGGCTTGGCTACCCAAATGGTTCTTTTCTTGACACCACTTTGAGCACCAACAAATTTGGAAAACACATTGCCAACCTTATCCTTCCCAAGAGAATAGACACCATCAATAATAATTGGGTTGGATAAGTTACCACTAGTGCATGAAGAAGCGAGGTGACCTTTCTCACGACATAGGTAGCAACGTCTACTCTTCACTTTCTTCTCACTTGATTTCTCAACTTGAGAAGCATTAGCTTGAGTCTTCTTGGGAAGAGGCCTTTCTTCAACTTGAGGTTGAGAATGAGCGTGAACTTGTGGCCGCTTCCCTTGTTGCTTGTCACTAATGGGCTTCTTCTTCAATGGGCAAGATCTAACATGATGCCCTTCTACTTTGCACTTGAAGCAAACAATCTTGGCTGAATTCTTGACTTGTTCTTGGCCCTTCTTTTTGTTCACCTTGGACTTCTTATTCTTGTTGGAGTTGAATCCAAGTCCACCTTTGTCATTGGGGGATTTTTGCACGCTCAAGATGTTGTTGAGAGTAAATTTCCCTTCATGACTCTTTTCCAAGTCTTACTTCAAAGAAGTGACTTGGGACTTGAGCTCTTTCATTTCCTCTACATGGTTAGTCTCAACACAAGTACTAGAGGAAGTATAAGCTTCATCGTTAGAGCAACAAGGCAAGGAAAGCAATTCATCACAAGATGTACCAATGTTATGCATGGATGAATTGCGAGGACTAGCAGAAGGCAATATAGCATTTTGACCAAAGGTAGTGCTAGTATCCACATGAGGCTCACTAGATGTTACCTTAGCAAGCATGGCCTCATGAGCTATCTTTAGCACATTACGGGATACTAGAAGATCATCATGAGAGCTTGTGAGCTTTACATGATTTTCTTCCAACATCCCATAGTTGCTAGATAGCAACTCAAGTTGAGCCCTTAGCTCAACATTCTCCTTTAATATGGATCCTTCACAAGAGACAGAGTTAGTAGTACAAGCATCATCATTAGCAACAAGAGGAGAAGACAACTTGGCAAGCTCTTTTGAATACGAAGCTTTAAGTTGAGCATGAGACTCGGTGAGTTTGATGAGCTCACTCTTAATGACCCTTGAGCCATTTTCGAGGTGCTCAAAGTCCTCAAGGAGTTTAGCATGCGCAACTTCAAGCTCCTCATTTTTAGTTTCAAAATCATTGGCCATCTCAAGAGCTCTATCACGAGATTCCCTCACTCTAGATAATTCTAGAGCAAAAGTCTCCTCAAGAGATTCCTTGGTGGTTTGTTGAAGTTCAACAGCTTGAGAGAGGTCCGCAATCTCATTAGCGTAATCACGCTCATGACCTTCCATTTTCTCAATGGTGACCTCATGCTCCTCAAGACAAGATTCCAACTCATCAATATACTTCTTGCCCTCAATGGCAATGGACATGATTTCCGTGAAGTTGGAACGAGCAATTTTATTCTTAAGAAGAGCTTTAAAAATCATTTCCCCCTTAATTTTTAAGGAGGCAACATTATCATTCTCTTCATCATTATCCTCATCATCATTAGCATCAACATCATCATCAAGAGACATATTGGGTTTCAAAGTAGGAGATACCTTTGAAGCCTTAGCCATAAGGCAAAAAGCAATAGATGATGATGTAGGATCCCTTGAAGCACCATTTAAAACCACATCTTGTTCCATGGAGTGTTGGGTTTCCTCTACATTGTTAGCACCACAATTCGAGGAAATAGATGCATTTTTATCATGGCAACAAGACATAGCAAGCATATCATCACGAGATTTCGTCAAGCAATTTCTACAAGGTATGCACGGACTATCCACACAAGCATGTGAAACATTTGGAGTGCTTGAAGTGTTAAATCCCAAAGAAGGAGCATTGCAATAATATAGTGATGAAGGATCATCCACAATAAGCATACTATCATCATTGCAATGACCAACACTACTCACCATATCATTACCTTGTGGCAAACCACATGTAGGTGTAGTAGAAGAAGTTGAAAAGACTATACGACCGGAGGTGGAGGGAGAACAATCATCCCCACAAATCTTGGACACACCATATTTATCTTGAAGCTTCGTCCACAACTCATGAGCATCCCGGAACGACATGAGTTGAAATAAAACTACATTGCTCAAAGCATCGAAAAGCACATTAGAAGCTTGAGCATTGAGATAAGAGTTTTCCTCATCCTCTAAAGATAATATTTGGGGATCCTTTGGAGGAGAAAAACCCATATCTACAATTCGCTCTAGATTTGGGTCCATGACCCTAAAGAGATTAAGCATGCGAATTACCCAAACATCAAAATTTGTGCCATTGAAACTAAGAGTGTCAGAGAATCCTAATCCCCTAGTCGACATCCTTACTCTCTAGGCGGTAAAGCCTAATAAAGAGAGACGAGGCTCTGATACCAATTGAAAGATCGTGGATGTCGTCTAGAGGGGGGAGGGTAAATAGGCGCTTTTAAAAAATTACAGTTTATGCTTGAACAAATACGGAATAAATCTAGCGGTTAATTTGCCAAGCACAAAACCTAAAACAACTAGGCTCACCTATGTGCACCAACAACTTATGCTAAGCAAGATAAGCAACTATGTGATAGCAAGATATATGACAAAGAACAATATGGCTATCACAAAGTAAAGTGCATAAGTAAAGGGCTCGGGTAAGAGATAACCGAGGCACGCGGAGACGACGATGTATCCCGAAGTTCACACCCTTGCGGATGCTAATCTCCGTTTGGAGCGGTGTGGAGGCACAATACTCCCCAAGAAGCCACTAGGGCCAGCGTAATCTCCTCACGCCCTCGCACAATGCAAGATGCCGTGATTCCACTAAGGGACCCTTGAGGGCGGTCACCAAACCGATACAAATGGCAACCCTTGGGGGCGGTCACCGAACCCGTACACTTTGGCAACCCTTGGGGGCGGTCACCGGTACCCATCAAATTGCTTGGGGCGATCTCCACAACTTAATTGGAGACCCCGACGCTTGCTCGGAGCTTTACACCATAATGATTGAGCTCCGAACACCACCAACCGTCTAGGGCGCCAAGGCACCCAAGAGGAACAAGCTCTAGGGTGCCCAAACACCCAAGAGTAATAAGCTTCTCAACCTTCACTTCCACGTATCACTGTGGAGAACTCAAACCGATGCACCAAATGCAATGGCAAGGGCACACGTAGTGCCCAAGTCCTTCTCTCTCAAATCCCACCGAAGCAACTAATGCTAGGGAGGAAAATGAGAGGAAGAACAAGAAAGAGAACACAAAGAACTCCAAGATCTAGATCCAAGGGGTTCCCCTCACATAGAGGAGAAAGTGATTGGTGGAAATGTGGATCTAGATCTCCTCTCTCTTTTCCCTCAAAAACTAGCAAGAATCCATGGAGGGATTGAGAGTTAGAAAGCTCGAAGAAGGTCAACAATGGGGGAAGAACATGAGCTCAAAGGATAAGGTTCATTGGGGAAGAAGACCCCCTTTTATAGGAGGGGGAAAATCCAACCGTTATGTGCTCAGCCCGCACACAAGCGGTATTACCGCTCCACGAGCGGTACTACCGCTCAAGCGGAAGAAACCGAGAAAAGGAGCAACAAAACATGAACCTTGGGGCGGTAGTACCGCATATAAGCGGTTCTACCGCTCACCCCAGCGGTACTACCGCTGGAGGAGCAGAACACGGGACCAAGAGAGGCAGGCAGAGCAGAGTATGGCGGCAGTGAAGCAGAAACGGTACTACTGTTGGGGAACGTTGCAGAAAACAAAAAATTTCCTACTCGTTTCACCAAGATCATCTAGGAGTTCATCTAGCAACGAGTCATTGGATGCATCTACATACCTTTGTAGATCGCGCACGGAAGCGTTCAAAAGAACGGTGATGATGTAGTCGAACACGACGTGATCCAAATCACTGATGACCAAGCGCCGAACGGACGGCACCTCCGCGTTCAACACACGTACGGGACGGGAGACGTCTCCTCCTTCTTGATCCAGCAAGGGAGAAGGAGAGGTTGAGGAAGATCCAGCAGCACGACGGCGTGGTGGTGGATGCAGGGCGTCACAGTAGCAGGGCTTCGCCTATACTACGAGGAAGAGAGACGTAACGGGGAGAGAGGGAGGCGCCAGGGGCTGGTTCATCAAGTCCCTCCTCTCCCCCACTATATATAGGGGTGCCATGGGGGGGGGCGCCGGCCCTAGTAGATGGATCTACTAGGGGGGGCGGCGGCTAGGGTGGGAGGCTTGCCCCCCAAGCAAGGGGCGCCCCCTTTAGGGTTTCCCCCAACCCTAGCCGCATGGGCCCTAGGGGGGTGGCGCCCCAGCCCACTATGGGCTGGGTTCCCTCCCACTTCAGCCCATGGGGCCCCCCGGGATAGGTGGCCCCACCCGGTGGACCCCCGGGACCCTCCGGTGGTCCCGGTACAATACCGGTGACCCCGAAACTTGTCCCGATGGCCGAAACAGCACTTCCTATATATAATTCTTTACCTCCGGACCATTCCGGAACTCCTCGTGACGTCCGGGATCTCATCCGGGACTCCGAACAACATTCGGGTTACTGCATATACATATCTTCACAACCCTAGCGTCACCGAACCTTAAGTGTGTAGACCCTACGGGTTCGAGAGACAAGCAGACATGACCGAGACGACTCTCCGGTCAATAACCAACAGCGGGATCTGGATACCCATGTTGGCTCCCACATGCTCCACGATGATCTCATCGGATGAACCACGATGTCGAGGATTCAATCAACCCCGTATGCAATTCCCTTTGTTAATCGATATGTTACTTGCCCGAGATTCGATCGTCGGTATCCCAATACCTCGTTCAATCTCGTTACCGGCAAGTCACTTTACTCGTACCGTAATGCATGATCCCGTGACCAGACACTTGGTCACTTTGAGCTCATTATGATGATGCATTACCGAGTGGGCCCAGTGATACCTCTCCGTCATACGGAGTGACAAATCCCAGTCTTGATCCATGTCAACCCCAACAGACACTTTCGGAGATACCCGTAGTCTACCTTTATAGTCACCCAGTTACGTTGTGACGTTTGGTATACCCAAAGCACTCCTACGGTATCCGGGAGTTACACGATCTCATGGTCTAAGGAAAAGATACTTGACATTGGAAAACTCTAGCAAACGAACTATACGATCTTGTGCTATGTTTAGGATTGGGTCTTGTCCATCACATCATTCTCCTAATGATGTGATCTCGTTATCAATGACATCCAATGTCCATAGTCAGGAAACCATGACTATCTGTTGATCAACGAGCTAGTCAACTAGAGGCTTACTAGGGACATGTTGGTGTCTATTATTCACACATGTATTACGATTTCCGGATAACACAATTATAGCATGAATAAAGACAATTATCATGAACAAGGAAATATAATAATAATGCTTTTATTATTGCCTCTAGGGCATATTTCCAACAGTCTCCCAGTTGCACTAGAGTCAATAATCTAGTTACATTGTGATGAATCGAACACCCATGGAATTCTGGTGTTGATCATGTTTTGCTCTAGGGAGAGGTTTAGTCAACGGATCTGCTACATTCAGGTCCGTGTGTACTTTACAAATATCTATTTCTCCATCTTGAACATTTTCACGAATGGAGTTGAAGCGACGCTTGATGTGCCTTGTCTTCTTGTGAAACCTGGGCTCCTTGGCAAGAGCAATAGCTCCAGTGTTGTCCCAGAAGAGCTTGATTGGCCCCGACGCATTGGGTATGACTCCTAGGTCGGTGATGAACTCCTTCACCCAAATTGCTTCATGCGCTGCCTCCGAGGCTGCCATGTACTCCGCTTCACATGTAGATCCCGCCACGACGCTCTGCTTGCAACTGCACCAGCTTACTGCCCCACCATTCAAAATATACACGTATCCGGTTTGTGACTTCGAGTCATCCAGATCTGTGTCGAAGCTAGCGTCGACATAACCCTTTACGACGAGCTCTTCGTCACCTCCATAAACGAGAAACATTTCATTAGTCCTTTTCAGGTACTTCAGGATATTCTTGACCACTGTCCAGTGTTCCTTGCCGGGATTACTTTGGTACCTTCCTACCAAACTTACGGCAAGGTTTACATCAGGTCTGGTACACAGCATGGCATACATAATAGAACCTATGGCTGAGGCATAGGGGATGACACTCATCTCTTCTATATCTTCTGCCGTGGTCGGACATTGAGCTGAGCTCAATTTCACACCTTGCAACACAGGCAAGAACCCCTTCTTAGACTGGATCCATATTGAACTTCTTCAATATCTTATCAAGGTATGTGCTTTGTGAAAGACCTATGAGGCGTCTCGATCTATCTCTATAGATCTTGATGCCTAATATATAAGCAGCTTCTCCAAGGTCCTTCATTGAAAAAACTCTTATTCAAGTAGGCCTTGATGCTGTCCAAGAGTTCTATATCATTTCCCATCAAAAGTATGTCATCTACATATAATATGAGAAATGCTACAGAGCTCCCACTCACTTTCTTGTAAACGCAGGCTTCTCCATAAGTCTGTGTAAACCCAAACGCTTTGATCATCTCATCAAAGCGAATGTTCCAACTCCGAGATGCTTGCACCAGCCCATAAATCGAGCGTTGGAGCTTGCACACCTTGTCAGCATTCTTAGGATCGACAAAACCTTCCGGCTGCATCATATACAATTCTTCCTTAAGGAAACCATTAAGGAATGCCGTTTTGACGTCCATTTGCCATATCTCATAATCGTAGAATGCGGCAATTGCTAACATGATTCGGACGGACTTTAGCTTCGCTACTGGTGAGAAAGTCTCATCGTAGTCAACCCCTTGAACTTGTCGATAACCCTTGGCGACAAGTCGAGCTTTATAGATGGTCACATTACCATCCGCGTCTGTCTTCCTCTTAAAGATCCATTTATTCTCTATGGCTCGCCGTTCAACGGGCAAGTCAGTCAAAGTCCATACTTCGTTTTCATACATGGATCCTATCTCGGATTTCATGGCTTCTAGCCATTTGTCAGAATCCGGGCCAGCCATCGCTTCTTCATAGTTCGAAGGTTCACCGTTGTCTAACAACATGATTTCCAAGACAGGGTTGCCGTACCACTCTGGTGCGGAACGTGTCCTTGTGGACCTTCGAATTTCAGTAGGAGCTTGATCAGAAGTATCTTGATCATTATCATTAAATTCCTCTCTAGTCGGTGCAGGCACCTCAGGAACATTTTCTTGAGTTGTGCCAGTTTCCGGTTCAAGAGGTAATAGTTCATCAAGCTCTAATTTCCTCCCACTTACTTCTTTCGAGAGAAACTCTTTCTCTAGAAAGGACCCATTCTTGGCAACAAAGATCTTGCCTTCGGATCTGAGGTAGAAGGTGTACCCAATAGTTTCTTTTGGGTATCCTATGAAGACGCATTTTTCCGACTTGGGTTCGAGCTTCTCAGGTTGAAGTTTCTTGACATAAGCATCGCATCCCCAAACTTTTAGAAATGACAGCTTAGGTTTCTTCCCAAACCATAATTCATACGGTGTCGTCTCAACGGATTTCGACGGAGCCCTATTTAAAGTGAATGCAGCAGTCTCTAAAGCATAGCCCCAAAAAGATAGCGGTAAATCAGTAAGAGACATCATAGACCGCACCATATCCAATAGAGTGCGATTACGACGTTCGGACACACCGTTACGCTGAGGTGTTCCAGGCGGCGTGAGTTGTGAAACTATTCCACATTTTCTTAAGTGTGTGCCAAACTCGTGACTCAAGTATTCTCCTCCTCGATCTGATCATAGGAACTTGATTTTCCTGTCACGTTGATTCTCAACCTCACTCTGAAATTCCTTGAACTTTTCAAAGGTTTCAGACTTGTGTTTCATTAAGTAGACATACCCATATCTACTCAAGTCATCAGTGAGGGTGAGAACATAACGATAGCCACCGCGAGCCTCAACACTCATTGGACCGCACACATCAGTATGTATGATTTCCAATAAGTTGGTTGCTCGCTCCATTGTTCCTGAGAACGGAGTCTTGGTCATTTTACCCATGAGGCATGGTTCGCACGTGTCAAATGATTCATAATCAAGAGACTCTAAAAGTCCATATGCATGGAGCTTCTTCATGCGTTTGACACCTATGTGACCAAGGCGGCAGTGCCACAAGTATGTGGGACTATCATTATCAACCTTACATCTTTTGGTACTCACATTATGAACATGTGTAGTAATACGCCCGAGATTCATTAAGAATAAACCATTCACCATAGGAGCATGACCATAAAACATATCTCTCATATAAATGGAACAACCATTATTCTCAGATTTAAATGATTAGCCATCTCGAATTAAACGAGATCCCGATACAATGTTCATGCTCAAAGCTGGCACTAAATAACAGTTATTGAGGTTTAAAACTAATCCCGTAGGTAAATGCAGAGGCAGCGTGCCGACGGCGATCACATCAACCTTGGAACCATTCCCGACGCGCATCGTCACCTCGTCCTTTGCCAGTCTCCGTTTATTCCGCAGCTCCTGCTGTGAGTTACAAATATGAGCAACGGCACCGGTATCAAATACCCAGGAGTCACTACGAGTACCGGTAAGGTACACATCAATTACATGTATATCAAATATACCTTTGGTGTTGCCGGCCTTCTTGTCCGCTAAGTATTTGGGGCAGTTCCGTTTCCAGTGACCCTTCCCTTTGCAATAAAAGCACTCTGTCTCAGGCTTGGGTCCATTCTTTGGCTTCTTCCCGGCAGCTTGCTTGCCGGGCGCGGCAACCTCCTTGCCGTCCTTCTTGAAGTTCTTTTTACCCTTGCCTTTCTTGAACTTAGTGGTTTTATTGACCATCAACACTTGGTGTTCCTTCTTGACTTCTACCTCCGCTGATTTCAGCATTGAGAACAACTCAGGAATGGTCTTTTGCATCCCTTGCATGTTGAAGTTCATCACAAAGCTCTTGTAGCTTGGTGGAAGCGACTGGAGGATTCTGTCAATGACCGCATCATCCGGGAGATTAACTCCCAGCTGAGACAAGCGGTTGTGTAACCCAGACATAGTGAGTATGTGCTCACTGACAGAACTGTTTTCCTCCATCTTACAGCTGAAGAACTTGTCGGAGACTTCATATCTCTCGATCCGGGCATGAGCTTGAAAAACCATTTTCAGCTCTTCGAACATCTCATATGCTCCATGTCTCTCAAAACGCTTTTGGAGCCCCGGCTCTAAGCTGTAAAGCATGCCGCACTGAACGAGGGAGTAGTCGTCAACACGTGTCTGCCAAGCGTTCATAACGTCTTGGTTCTGTGGGACGGGTGGATCACCTAGCGATGCTTGTAGGACATAATCTTTCTTGGCAGCTATGAGGATGATCCTCAGGTTCCGGACCCAGTCCGTATAGTTGCTGCCATCGTCTTTCAGCTTGGTTTTCTCTAGGAACGCGTTGAAGTTGAGGACTACGTTGGCCATTTGATCTACAAGACATATTGCAAAGATTTTAGACTAAGTTCATGATAATTAAGTTCATCTAATCAAATTAATAATGAACTCCCACTTAGATTAGACATCCCTCTAGCCATCTAAGTATTGCATGATCCGAGTTGACTAGGCCGTGTCCGATCATCACGTGAGACGGGCTAGTCAACGTCGGTGAACATCTTCATGTTGATCGTATCTTCTATACGACTCATGCTCGACCTTTCGGTCTTCTGTGTTCCGAGGCCATGTCTGTACATGCTAGGCTCGTCAAGTTAACCCTAAGTGTTTTGCATGTGTTCCGAGGCCATGTCTGTACATGCTAGGCTCGTCAACACCCGTTGTATGTGAACGTAAGGATCCATCACACCCGATCATCACGGCGTGCTTAGAAACGACGAACTTTATGAACGGTGCACAGTTAGGGGAGAACACTTCTTGAAATTCTTATGAGGGATCATCTTATTTACTACTGTCGTTCTAAGTAAACAAGACGCAAAACATGATAAACATCACATGTAATCAAATAATTAACGTGACATGATATGGCCAATATCACATAGCTCCTTTGATCTCCATCTTGGGGCTCCATGATCATCTTGTCACCGGCTTGACACCATGATCTCCATCATCATGATCTCCATCATCGTGTCTTCATGAAGTTGCTCGCCAACTATTACTTCTACTACTATGGCTAACGCGTTTAGCAATAAAGTAAAGTAATTTACATGGCGTTTCTCGATGACACGCAGGTCATATAAAAGAATAAAGACAACTCCTATGGCTCCTGCCGGTTGTCATACTCATCGACATGCAAGTCGTGATTCCTATTACAATAGCATGAACATCTCATACATCACATATAGATCATTCATCATTCATCACAACTTTGGCCATATCATATCACAAACCACTTGCTGCAAAAACAAGTTAGACGACCTCTAATTGTTGTTGCAAGTTTTACGTGGCTGAATTAGGGTTCTAGCAAGAACGTCTTCTTACCTACGTTAAAGCCACAACGTGATTTGTCAACTTCTATTTACCCTTCATAAGGACCCTATTCATCGAATCCGCTCCAACTAAAGTGGGAGAGACAGACACCCGCCAGCCACCTTATGCAACTAGTGCATGTTAGTCGGTGGAACCGGTCTCACGTAAGTGTACGTGTAAGGTTGGTCCGGGCCGCTTCATCCCACAATACCGCTGAAGCAAGAAAAGACTAGTAACGGCAAGAAAGTTGACAAATCTATGCCCACAACTAATTGTGTTCTACTTGCGCAAGAAGAACTACGCATAGACCTAGCTCATGCCACTGTTGGGGAACGTTGCAGAAAACAAAAATTTTCCTACTCGTTTCACCAAGATCATCTAGGAGTTCATCTAGCAACGAGTCATTGGATGCATCTACATACCTTTGTAGATCGCGTGCACGGAAGCGTTCAAAAGAACGGTGATGATGTAGTCGAACACGACGTGATCCAAATCACCGATGACCAAGCGCCGAACGGACGGCACCTCCGTTCAACACACGTACGGGACGGGAGACGTCTCCTCCTTCTTGAGCCAGCAAGGGAGAAGGAGAGGTTGAGGAAGATCCAGCAGCACGACGGCATGGTGGTGGATGCAGGGCGTCACAGTAGCAGGGCTTCGCCTATACTACGAGGAAGAGAGACGTAACGGGGAGAGAGGGAGGCGCCAGGGGCTGGTTCATCAAGTCCCTCCTCTCCCCCACTATATATAGGGGTGCCATGGGGGGGGGCGCCGGCCCTAGTAGATGGATCTACTAGGGGGGGGCGGCGGCCTAGGGTGGGAGGCTTGCCCCCCAAGCAAGGGGGCGCCCCCTTTAGGGTTTCCCCAACCCTAGCCGCATGGGCCCTTGGGGGGTGGTGCCCCAGCCCACTAAGGGCTGGGTTCCCTCCCACTTCAGCCCATGGGCCCCCCCCGGGATAGGTGGCCCCACGCGGTGGACCCCCGGGACCCCTCCGGTGGTCCCGGTACAATACCGGTGACCCCGAAACTTGTCCTGATGGCCGAAACAGCACTTCCCATATATAATTCTTTACCTCCGGACCATTCCGGAACTCCTCGTGACGTCCGGGATCTCATCCGGGACCCCGAACAACATTCGGGTTACTGCATATACATATCTTCACAACCCTAGCGTCACCGAACCTTAAGTGTGTAGACCCTACGGGTTCGAGAGACAAGCAGACATGACCGAGACGACTTCTCCGGTCAATAACCAACAGCGGGATCTGGATACCCATGTTGGCTCCCACATGCTCCACGATGATCTCATCGGATGAACCACGATGTCAAGGATTCAATCAACCCCGTATGCAATTCCCTTTGTCAATCGATATGTTACTTGCCCGAGATTCGATCGTCGGTATCCCAATACCTCGTTCAATCTCGTTACCGGCAAGTCACTTTACTCGTACCGTAATGCATGATCCCGTGACCAGACACTTGGTCACTTTGAGCTCATTATGATGATGCATTACCGAGTGGGCCCAGTGATACCTCTCCGTCACACGGAGTGACAAATCCCAGTCTTGATCCATGTCAACCCAACAGACACTTTCGGAGATACCCGTAGTCTACCTTTATAGTCACCCAGTTACGTTGTGACGTTTGGTATACCCAAAGCACTCCTACGGTATCCGGGAGTTACATGATCTCATGGTCTAAGGAAAAGATACTTTGACATTGGAAAACTCTAGCAAACGAACTATACGATCTTGTGCTATGTTTAGGATTGGGTCTTGTCCATCACATCATTCTCCTAATGATGTGATCTCGTTATCAATGACATCCAATGTCCATAGTCAGGAAACCATGACTATCTGTTGATCAACGAGCCAGTCAACTAGAGGCTCACTAGGGACATGTTGGTGTCTGTTATTCACACATGTATTTCGATTTCCGGATAACACAATTATAGCATGAATAAAGACAATTATCATGAACAAGGAAATATAATAATAATGCTTTTATTATTGCCTCTAGGGCATATTTCCAACAACTACCGCCCGACCGGAGCGGTACTACCGCTTAGGCGGTACTACCGTGCCTTACTGCCGTGCAACTACTGCTAAAACCGACACGAAAAGAGCAGGACCCAAAATCGAGGCGGTAGAAGAGCGGCACTGCAGCGGTACTACGGCTGAGAGCTCCAAGCGGTACTACCGCTTGGGCTCGCGGTACTACTGCTGGGACTAGACAAAAACCACACTCAAGAAAATAAGAACTGCCATAACTTCTGCATATGAGCTCCGAATTGAGCAAAGTCAAGCTTGTTGGAAACAAGATGACGAGTAGCATCAAAACAGCGACTGGTTATAGTAAGAAGAGGCAGGGGAGGTATGCCTAACAAATGGAGGAGTGAGACCTCCAACAGAGAAGAACGAGCATAACCTCCAACATCGAAAACATCATAGAAGATGCATGTGAACTCCGTTTTCGATGAACTCGAGCTTGTAATCAAGATGACCATAAGCTCTAAGACTCACAAAGAGAACCAAACGAGAACCAAGAAAGATGATGCAAGGATGAAATGGTTTGAGCTCTCAACGAATGATACGATCAAGCTACTCATCGAGAGCCCCCCCTGATAGTACGACAATTGATCCTATAACCCGGTCTCCCAACTACCATCATGAGACCGGTAAAATAGAAAACCTATCAAGGGCAAACCTTTGCCTTGCACATGGTCCACTTGAGCTAGATGATGACGATCTTGACTCCCTCAAGTTGGACCACCTTTCTTGATTGTGTTGACTCGATGAAGACTAGTTGATTGCTCCCCCATACTCCACTATGGGTGAGCCACTCTTCCGCACATCTTCACAAGTCCATTGTCACCACAAAGGACGGCAAGCTTCAAGCATTTGATCTCTTCGTGATGCTCCACTTGAACTTGCACACCGCAACCTTACCCCACAAAGAACCCTCACGAAGACCATGGGTTAGTACACAAAGCGTAATTGACAATGCTTATCATACCATGGGATCACTGGATCCCTCTCGGTACATATTCTACGCTTTGTGGGTTGATCAACTTGATTCACTCTTTGACTTAGTCTTGATCAACCTCTCACAAGACCAATCTTTAGGTAATTCCTTGAATAGCATCTTGGTCGACACAAACTCTCCTTGAAACCAACACATGTACTCCAAGAAAAGCCTATGGACAAAGCCTTCAAATATAACTCAAGGCAACCATTAGTCCATAGAGATTGTCATCAATTACCAAAACCAAACATGGGGGCACCGCATGTTCTTTCACCGCCTCCTCGAGTTCGCCTGTCTTGACGTAGTCGACGGAGCTCTGTGTAAATTCCTGCCTTCTTCTTAGGCCGGTGAGATTAGGGTTTCTCGTCATGTGGTGTCATTTGGTCTCAGGTGCTTCAGATATATGCAAGAGTATAACGGCGACGAATGCGGCTCCAGGACACTGGTCTTAGGGGCATGTCCACGAAGACTTCCAGGCTATCATCGACAAGGTCAAGCCGCCGGCTCCGGTAAGGGAGCGGCGACAGCAGGGCGTCGGTGGCTCATTCTGGCAGCAGTAGTCATCGTTTGGTGGTCTCAGAATCTTAATGTTATTTTTTAAAATATTTGAGATGCTTCGCATTTTCGGTGAACTTTTATAATGGATCTGATCTCGCAACAAAAGGATAACCAAGTAAAAATAAGATTCCACCATTTTCACATGCTGATGAGATGCACGTGCACTGCGTTGTAAAAGAAGTAAACAATGATGATTTCACTACAACCGTGAGCTATCATGCATATGTGATCGTGGAAACTTGAGAGGAGATCTGAACACAGAGAAAAACTCATCCAAGATCACCATCCTTGTACATTGCTAACAAGAACAAAGAAGGAGCAATGCTACACACACGAACATCTCTTTTACGGGGTTCACAGAGAGGTTGAGGTGGGCTTTTTTGATTGGGTGTAAATCAGGCTGAGGAGCCCACCCTAACTAAAAATCGGTGAAAAATAATAATACCTTTCCCTTCCCTTCATTTTATCCAACCAAAAACTCCCACCTAAGCCCTCACGTAAATTCCCAAAGGATCTACTCCCCCCGATTCAAAAATGGTATCGTGGCTTTAGTTTAGATTTAAACTAAAGTTGAACTAAAGTCACGACAGGTAATGTGCGTTTGGTGGGAGGAGATGTTTCCATCGACAACGAAGACGCCCATGACTACTTCATTAAACTCAAGATGGTATCGGCTCAGTTTCTCAGAAGTGTTCATAGAGCTAGAATGTGCAATGCGTGCGTTCATAAGGAGGGTATATATGTGTATGTATGATCTTCTGTGTCCTGTCTCCGTCTCTACTGTGTAAAAGTTACTAGGACGCTGAGCATTCTAGAACAACAACGTCGCGGTTCAAACCCCTCCTATGTTATCTTTTTTTGGCCTAATTATATGGATATATACAACAGAATTATATATATAAAAACAAAGAGTTGGACTATTCTTCCACCACCACCACCACCAACCCCGCTTATATAAACGCCGCTGGCGGAACAAGAAACAGCACTTGCCATGGCTGATCTCGAGCGTCTCAACATCTCCTGCAACCTGACACGCACGCCGGCGCCGCTGCGCCCTTCGTGCGATCCGCCACCGACCCTCCTCGCCGCGCTGGTGGTACTTGTCTTCTGGCTTTGGGGGAACCTGCACCCTTTGCCTGACGGGGCGCCCGACCCCCGACCAGATCCCGGCGATTCCAGAGGACGCTGACGAGGCTGAGGTGGAAGCCGCTGCCATACCTCCCGATGGCGCTGGCACGCCTCCTCGAAGCGAGCGCGAGCCGTACGGCGACGGCGGGGGCGCCTCAAGCAGCGGCAGACAGGAAGCAGCCCCGGCCGCGGCTGCACACTTCCGGAGGGATCCGTCGTCAATCCGGTACCAGGAAGCAGAAGGCGCCGCTGCCCTCCCTCCAGCTGGTACGCCTCCCCGAGGCGAGCGCGACCCCTACGGCGCCGGCGGGGGCGCCTCATGCAGCGACAGGCAGGAAGCAGCCCCGGCCGCGGCTGCACAATTCCGGAGGGATCCGTCGTCAATCCGGTACCTGGAAGCAGCAGGCGCCGCTGCCCTCCCTCCCGCTGGCAAGCCCTACGGCGCCGGCGGGGCCGCCTCGAGCAGCGGCAGACACGAAGCAACCCCGGCTGTGGCTGCACACTTCCGGAGGAATCCGTCAATCACGTACCATGAAGTAGCAGGCGCCGACTCCGTGGACATGATCCGAGGAGGCTCGTGCGAGTGCGATGCAGGGGCTTGTGTGGAAGTGGAACGCCGAGCCTTCGTCCATGCTACATTCGACAGGTGAGCCTTTTTTTAAGTTGTTCTCAAATTTTGGAAACCAATTAAGCCTTCGTATTCTACTACTCCTACTAGTAGTTATTTGGTAGGGGTGAACTGGTGCTTGTAGCTCGTTTTTTTGTTTCCTTAATAGAAATCGGAGGGGGGAAATGTGGCAGTATGTCATTTGAGTTATTCCTTTTTCTCCCGATGATTTAAGGTATTCCAGATTGTTCCTAACAGTGTGATGTCTTGGTCTTTTAACAGATCTGGTGAGGCTGCTGGTATCCTTCAGAAGATGGTGGATGGTTTTGGGACAATACTTCTCAGCGCAGATGACGTCGAAGAATCCACAATTCATCTAGCAAACAGACATCTCGTTGAAGCTCTGGAATCAGCACATGCCATCGGATGCACGGCTGATTTTCTCTCTCAGATGCTTGACGGCTGGGGCTGTAAGCTGGAGGGGGATGCGCGAAGGATATGGCAGGGTGAAAAGTGTAGAGAATACATTTTCCTGTTCAGCAATGCATATGATGTTTTGCTGATTATGCGTGGTCGAGGAGCAACCTTTTCAAACGTAGAACTAGAGAGTAGGCTCAGTGCGATGTTCCGTCGATACAAGACCAGCTACTTGGATGAGTGCTGGGCGCCTCTGATGAACTACCTAGACCGTTTGGATAAGTTTAGTGATGAATTTTGTATCATCTGCAGACGTCAGATGACACTGAAGGTTAATGCTAACCTCAGGTACAAGCTACGGAAAGAGATTGTGGGTTTGATTGTTCCACAGTACCAGGTTTCATTCTTGGCCCAGAGGAAGAATCAGAGTCGCCTCTCACGGGCGCTACATTGCCGAAAGCGAGTCATGGCAGGAAAACAAAAGATGTGCACTGCCGAGGAATTGGAAATGGTGATAAATGATTTGTTTGAAGGATGATCTGAACCTAGTCCTAGGGCACCGGTTTACTCATTTGTTCTAGTTCTAACGTCCAAACGTTCCACGTGTATATACATTTTGAGGCGAATTGCATTGTGTGTATATATAATTCTTTTATCCGTGCGTCTCATCAGGTGTCCCCGGCCCCGGTACGTACTAACCTTGTTGTGATTAGGCTTGTACCTTGTGGATTTGGGGCTATTGTTTGTGGTGCTGCCCCCGGCCCGGTGCGAACCTCTTTATTTTCCGTGATTTTATTGCTTTCCTTTTGAATTGTATAAACTTGGTATACTTGATGGATGTGGTTTATATATAAAGCGGGAGCGAGCCTTTTCCATCATAAGCGTTGAAAAATGAGCGGGAGAAAAATCAGCACAACCAAGCATGACGTACGTGTTCGGCAAAACACAATGTCTACTCGTATTTTACTTTGCGTTGAACCGTCGACCCTCACCTTGCCGTCCAGTGAGCCGTGCGGAGAAGGGGAAAAAGGACGAAAACAACGAGTATCTAGATGCAACAGGGGCTCGTCGGCAATAGAGCATAGAAAATGGAATCACCTCGCTGAACGGAACCTGTTGGTGGCTTGGTGCCCGACGGTCTCGGGCAACTGCTGCTGCCTGGCGGTAAACATGCCGGCCTCCGGCCGCCCGCCCTGGGTGTGAAGAATGCGCAGAGGAGAGAAGAAAAGACAAGTGTGTATTAGGATAAGGCTCATGCCCGTGTGGGTAGGGAACAAGAGGTGATCGTTGTTGCTTGCCTGTGTACACACCTAGTTGTACCAGAGAAGATGCTTTGTACCAAATCGAAGGAGAAAGATGCTTTGCTTATACTAGTTCAACCAGCACATTACAGTAAGATAAGATTCCCCTGAGCCGGTATTGGTGGCGTCGGCCTCGCGTGCCCACCCAGCGTCGCTGTGTTTGTTTTTCATAGACAGAGCTATTTGCCTTTTTGTTTCTGTCATTTGAAAGTCAGTTACTTTCTTCGAGAGTTAACAGTAATTTTTGCAACTTTATGGGAATTTTGGAGAATAATTTATAAACTTTTGGCTGAGTTCAGTCCCATATTTAAATTTCCATGGCATATAGCTAATTGCGAACAATTGGATTTTAGCACAAGCCCACCCATCTACCAACACAATATGCCACAACTTCCGTATGAGATTTCAAGATATCATCCCCTACTGAAAATATATTATCCAATGAATTTCATCCACACTGGTAAATCTAATGAATTTCATCCAAAATTTTAACTGAAATATTGCTTCCTTAATATAGTTGAGGCCGTGTCATGTTTCCATGATAAAGGAAAAGAATATTGATATCAAGTGGGTATTAATTAATTTATGCCTTTTTCAAGTTGAATGGGGTTTTATCTAAATTATATCCAATAAAAAGAAGTATTCAATGAGTTCCACTTCCACATAAACAACATTGAGGATTTTAGGAGGTTCCTCATCTCCTTGGATAGCAAGTACAACTATTTATTTTTGGTGTTTCGTGTTCCTTATCCATAACTAAAGATAGAAAATAACTAAAAATGGGAAATAAAATCTACTAAGTGATAAACCCAACAAATGCACACGAGAATATTCATCCTACATGCTCTGCGGCAACGGCACCATAAAAAAGCTTGATAATCATCAAGTGCAAGAAATTATCGTATAACTTTTCAATGATGGAGGTGGTAAGTATGGAGTGTTGAACTCACAAGGAGCTAAAGGTAGGATTAGTATTCTCATGTCCTATCTGCCACTGATACAACCCTATGCACAATAAGTGTTTGCTTCACTTTGCAGATATGGAAGTATAGTTTTGACGCGTAATAAAGAACTTGCAAATAAAAGTTAGGCGATGTATAAATAAAGTTAAAATAAAATAAAGATAGTGAGCGTGAAAAAATGGCTGTAGGATGTGTGTAATTGTCTCTAGGCAATTAGCTAAATTATTATATCAATTATTATCATTCCAGTTTTATATATGGGAGAGACTTATACTAAAATACCATGCGTACTTGGAGTCATATGTTCTTATAATTGGAACTATTAGTAAGCACACCCAAATACTAACACGTTCATTAAGAGAAACCCAACCATTAAGATATACTAGTAGATACCCCGCGCGTTGCTGCGGAAATTTGTAGTCTTTTATTGAGCATATCTTTAGAGCATAACACAATTGGTAAACTGGTAATTGAATGTGTCAAAGGGCTGAGTGCGACTGCAAGTAAACAAAAGATTTTCCATGTGATCGATCAAACAAAGCTGTAAACCCATTAGCTTACCAAAATATATTCATGAAAAAAAAACAATGTACTGTAAAGATATCCCAACATTCTATAAATCCCCTTCTAAAGGAACAAACAATATTTTTGAACTGCTTCTATTTTCCATTGAAAATGAAACCCATGAGCCTAAAGAAAGGAAACTAACAGTGGAACTTGGGGATATAGTTTAGAAAGGTGAAAAAAGGTTGGATACATCACATACAACTATAGATCACAAATTGAGCATACAACACAACGCACAAGCAAACCCATTTTATTAAAATGGCCACCAAAGAATCGTGTTTGTGGAAAATTTCAAACATCACTTGCAATCAATTAAATAATAAACATAGCACTCCATAACAAAGCTCTCTAGATCTGCATAAAAATCAATGAGTCAGGAAATAGTAAATTGTGCCATGTCCTATGTTGGAATCGAAAGCATAAATAAGCTTGACCTTGAACGGAACCTTAAAAACCTAGCATATCAAAGCAATTGAGGGAGGTCTTGTTCAACAATATTAGGATATTAACCCGACCCCAGGAAGTTGACTAAATATTGACTTTTAGATGTCGACAAACAATGTATGGGAAATAGCAAGGGAACGTAGCATGATAAAATGCATTCTGGGACAAATAAATTGGTCTTGGATAACAAAATAGTGAAGATAGAAATACTGTATCAAGAGCAAATTTTATACTACACATGCTTCTCTGCTCCTATTGCTTGCCTTCTCATCATCAATTGGGTGAAAGCAAAAACATAACCCAACATTAGATTATATATTATTTCAACAAAGAGGATTTTACAAAGGAATCTGCAAACAAAGCCCAGAGGGGCCCTAGGCATGTGTAGAAAGAACTATAACCTGTAGAAATAGCCTGGCTTCACAAATGTTGCAAACTAATCACCATCAGCTTATATGTAACCACATCCGGAGAAAGGGAGAGAACAACAACAAACATGTGAGCAAAATTTAACAAAAACTCCAGCCACAAATCTTTCAAAAATAAAGGTGCTGAATTGCATATTAGAATTTCATTAGTTCTACCTGAAAGCACCTCCTAAGTCCTTATCCAAGCAAACCAACCAAACTCTCTGCAAAATAAGTTGAACCATAAATGAAATAATCATATATAAACTAAAGAGAGAAAAATTGAACAAATTAACACACACAAAATCTGGATGGTGGATGATAAAACCTCCCATGCAGTATTGTGATGAATTTTCCAATTTGCACATTCATACATTTTAGCATTTGTACATGACCACAGGCCACACACCAATACCAATCAGTACAAAGAATTGAAAAAGTATGGTGTATTTACAGTACATATCAGCCCGTACAACAAAGATCTGGACACATATAAGACCGGAACGACAATCTAAATTTACAGTAAGTATGCATCTCTTCCACTAAAAGAACACAGATGCCCTGAGGGGAACAACACATGCATAAAGATCTGGACAACCATAGTACGGGACGACCTCATCTTCCTGCTCCTACCTTTGGCAATAGAGGGACTATTTCGATTGGGATCCGGCGTACATATCCATGCTTGGCACCGGTCTGGATCCATCACGCCGCCGATCTGCGATTGGGGATCGGCGCGCTCACCCTTCGCAGCGCCAGCTACTCCGATTGGAAATCAGGCCTTCCACCCAATCTAACTAAAAAACACCGTTCAGATCTGTGGACATAGAAAGGAAGGAGAGCCCCCACCTCTAACTCATGCGGTGTTGAAGGAGGTCGCTGATGGTGGCACGCATGGTTCACCGGGAGGTCAGGTCAGCGATCATGGGGTGCCCGGAAGGCGGCAGGCCGCAGGTCTCTAGGGTCGATGGCCAGAGAGGCTTGGCCGGCAGCAGCGTCACAAATACAGATGTGGGAGAAGAATTGGGAAGATAAATACTGGTGGAAGGGAGATGAAAGGAACAGTCGCACGAAGAAATATAAGAGGAAGGGGCGGGAATTTGTGCGATGGTGGTAAAAGTATCAAACGCTTCGTTTCTCATTAAAAAAAGAAAAAACTGTTTTTTTTAATTAAGAAAAAAACTGTTGAAAAACTGTTGAGATGGAGCGAGCGAGACGGCTGGAAATAAACGAAGCGGTATCTATTACTTAGCGGTGGCAACTCCCAGTAATATCTTCAACTTTCTATCGGACGACTGCACAGTCTTGAGCTATACTGCATCAACGGCTAAAACAATTCAGATGACGTGGCTTGATGAGAAGGCAGGAAAATCACCTAGTGGGGTGCTCCTATTTAGATATAGAAGATTGGCCCCCTATAATCCCATATGCATTAATTTCTATGGTGTGGCGAGATATTTTAGTAAATACTGCAACCTTATGTATAGTCCTATCAACATAATAGTAACCTATAACACCCCGGATGTAATTTACCTAATATGTACTCCAACTCTTGCCGTTTCCGGCGCTAAGTTATTTTATTTCCTCGGGTTCGGGTTTTTGTCTCCATGTGTTGTTGTCGTTGTCATGCATCTCATATCATGTCATCATGTGCATTGCATTTGTCTACGTGTTCATCTCATGCATCCGAGCATTTTCCCCGTTGTCCGTTTTGCATTCCGGCGCTCCTATCTCCTCCGGTGGTCCTTTCTACCTTCTTTTCGTGTGTGGGGGTTAAACATTTCCGGATTGGACCGAGACTTGCCAAGCGGCCTTGGTTTACTACCGGTAGACCGCCCGTCAAGTTGCGTTTCATTTGGACTTTGTTTGATACTCCAACGGTTAACCGAGGGACCAAGAAGGCCTCGTGTGTGTTGCAGCCCAACACCCCTCCAATTTGGCCCAAAACCCGCCTAAACCCTCTCCATCATCTAGAGCGTTCGATCACGATCGCGTGGCCGAAAACCGCACCTCATTTGGACTCTCCTAGCTCCCTCTAAGCCTATATATATATACCCTCTCCCGAGATTCACGGTTCTTCTTCCCCGAAACCCTAGATCCATCTTCCCCGCGCCGCCGGACGCGTCCGAACCGGGCCAGACGTGTCCGACTTGCCCCGCCGCCACCACGTGTCGCCGCCCCATTGGTCCGGCCGCATCTCCTCTACCGCAGGCCCGCCGAGCCTGCCGCGGGCCCTCCCCGACCTGGCGCGCCGCCCGCCTGCCGCCCTTACCGCGCCGCCCGCTCGCTTCGCGCCCTCCACCGCGCCGCCATAGCGCCATCGCCGGCCGTCGCCTCGCTCCTCGCCGGCAACGCCGACTAGAGGCGCCGCTCTCCGCCGCACCTCCTCGCCGCGCCAGCCTCGCCGTCCGGAGCTCCTCCGCGACGTCGTGCACACTCCGGCGAGCTCCGACGGCCTCTCCTTCCTCTCCCCCGAGCTCCGGCGTCGTCCCCGCCCCTGGTGAACAGTGTTTCCGGCGACCTCGACTTCCGCGCCGATCCGGATCTGGATCTAAAGATTTTGGATTGGTTGACTTTTGCCCCAAATCCTAATTATTTTGTGTTTTTCATCATTCTATAACTCCACATCCGTAGCTCCGTTTTGCGCATGTAGCATATCAAAATGTTCGTCTCAGAGAGTACATCATTTCATATCATTGCATCATTTTCATTTGAGCTCATCTTGATGCCCTAAATGCTGTTGGGAGAGAGCTATTTGAGTTAATTGTGAGATCTGCTGCATCAAATAGCTATTTGTCATTTTTGCCATGATTAATGTGTGCATGATATGCCCCCTGCGCTCTACATGTGTTTTGTTATATCCCATGCCATCTTTAAAGAGGTGCTATCCATGTATTTTTGTGATGTGTGTGGCGACTAGCACAAGCTTGCAAAGTAGTGCATTTGTTAATGCTGATTTCAGAGACTTAGAATTTCACTAAGTCCTTGATCTGTTTTTATCAATATGCCATATGTTCATGTTGTTTCCTAGTGATCCGTGCCTCTTTTGAGGATGATCAGTAAGGATGATTGGTAATCTTGTGGTGCTCTACCCATCCATGTCTTTATTTGCATTTATGGAGCACCCTAGCTTGAGTCAATCGAGCTCTACTTTTGCTATTTCGTGAATCCTGAAAGATTGTCTACTTGTTAGCGATTTTGCCGAGGATGTTGTTGTTGATCCGTGCATGCTATGTTGTTGTTCTTGCCATGTCTAGCTTATATGATATGTATTCTTGATGGGTGTATGCTTAGTTTGTCATGCCTTGATCTGTAGTGAATGCATCGAGCTCGTAAACATGTCTACTCGTGGCTTGCTCTGTGACCTGATTATGTTTTTGCCATGTTCACATGCTTGCAATTGTATTTTCTGATCCCTTTTGGCTCAAGGTCACTAAGGGGCTTTTGTTAATCTCTTTGAGTAGCTTCATTTCATGCCTTTCTTTGCCATGTTAAGTTCCTGTAGAATATAGTTTTCATGCTCCAAAGTGTGCTACCTGATCTGAAATTTCAGACTAGTGTTAATTTCACTAAGTCTGAAACCTGTTTACCAATTGCATTTTTTCCATGCTTGTTTGAACCTGCTAATGAATGAATTGGCCGTAGCTCAGTGTTTATCTTTTGTCAAGCATTATGAGTGGATCCCTGCCATGTATTTTGTTGCCATGTTTGAGTGCTGTAGCATAATTATCTTGATGCATTTAGATGGCTACTTGCTGTTTATCGCAGACCGGTGCCATATTTGTTTTGCTTGCCATTTCCAAACCGTGCATCCGATTCCGGTGATCTTTATATCGATTTCAACCAAAATCACATCACCTTTCCAGTGGCACACTTGGATTTCCAAGTTGAGGCCAGGCTCATTCATTCCTTGTCAAATCTTGCATATGCCTCACATATCGCATCCCGCATAGCATACCATGTTTGCATCATGTTGTTTGAGCTTTGCACGTGGTTGATTGTGTTATTTTTACTTGTTTGTCTTGTTTGGGTAGAGCCGGGAGACGAGTTCGCTAATGAGGAGCCCGTTGAGTTTGCTTACAAGGATCAAGTCAACTCTGACAACTTTGCAGGCAAGATGATCATACCCACGAAATCACTTCTATCTTTGCTTGCTAGATGCTCGCTCTTTTGCTATGCCTATGCTACGATACCTACCACTTGCTTACCATGCCTCCCAAATTGCCATGTCAAACCTCTAACCCACCATGTCCTAGCAAACCGTTGATTGGCTATGTTACCGCTTTGCTCAGCCCCTCTTATAGCGTTGCTAGCTGCAGGTGAAGATTGGAGATCGTTCCTTTTTGGAACTTTGTTTATTGTTGGGATATCATTATATTATCTTGTTATCTTAATGCATCTATATACTTGGTAAAGGGTGGAAGGCTTGGCCTTTTTCCTAGTGTTTTGTTCCACTCTTGCCGCCCTAGTTTCCGTCATATCGGTGTTATGTTCCCGGATTTTGCGTTCCTTACGCGGTTGGGTGATAATGGGAACCCCTTGACAGTTCACCTTGAATAAAACTCCTCCAGCAATGCCCAACCTTGGTTTTACCATTTGCCACCTAGCCTCTTTTTCCCTTGGGTTTCCGGAGCCCGAGGGTCATCTTATTTAACCCCCCCGGGCCAGTGCTCCTCTAGGTGTTGGTCCAAACTAGAGCCCCTTGCAGCGCCAGCTCGGGGAAACTCGAGGGTTGGTTTTAGTTGTACGGATTGCTTATCTGAGTGTGCCCTAAGAACGAGATATGTGCAGCTCCTATCGGGATTGGTCGGCACGTTCGGGCGGTGTTGCAGGATTTGTTTTATCTTTGTCGAGGTTGTCTTGTAGAACCGGGATGCCGAGTCTGATCGGAATGTCTCGGGAGAAGGTATATCCTTCGTTGACCGTGAGAGCTTGTCATGGGCTAAGTTCGGACTCCCCTGCAGGGATTTGAACTTTCGAAAGCCGTGCCCGTGGTTATGGGCAGATGGGAATTTGTTAATGTCCGGTTGTAGATAACTTGAACCTTAACTTAATTAAAATGAATCAACTGTGTGTGTAACCGTGATGGTCTCTTCTCGGCGGAGTCCGGGAAGTGAACACGGTGTTGGAGTAATGTTTGTCGTAGGTTGTTCTATAGTTCTTCGTTCGTGCTTTGCCCCCTCTTCTCGCTCTCTTTTTGCGAACAGGTTAGCCACCATATATGCTAGTCGCTTGCTGCAGCGCCACATATTACCTTGCCTTACCTATAAGCTTAAATAGTCTTGATCGCGAGGGTGCGAGATTGCTGAGTCCCCGTGGCTCACAGATTACTTCCAAACCAGATGCAGGGACCGATGACTCTGTTCCAGATGATGCGCTTGAGCTCAAGTGGGAGTTCGACGAAGACTCATGCCATTACTATGTGTCTTTCCGTGATGATCAGTAGTGGTGCCCAGTTGGGGCGATCGGGACCATGTCGCTTGTTGGGGTTGATCTTTTATTTTGGTACCGTAGTCGGACCATGAGTGTATTGGATGATTGTAATGTTATTTATGTACTTGTGTGATGTGGCGAGTGTAAGCCAACTATGTACCTTTCCCCTATTATCTATTTTACATGGGATGTTGTGAAGATTACCTTACTTGCGACATTGCTTTCAATGCGGTTATGCCTCTAAGTCGTGCTTCGACATGTATGAGATATAGCCGCATCGAGGGCGTTACATAACCCTAAGGTGTGATCCGCACGCTGATATGATAGGCAACAACAACATAACCACACGCAACTGAAACCAATCATAGCGGTTCACCAATTAACCCATAGAACAAAAATAATCTACTCACATAACAATGACGAAACAAATCATTGGATAATAATTCCTAGCGACAAAAACCATGTTTAAGTAGGGGATTACAACAGATTGCGAGAGAGTGGACCTGTCGGTGTCAAAACCGGCGGATCTCGGGTAGGGGGTCCCGAACTGTGCGTCTAGGATCGATGGTAACAGGAGGCAGGGGACACGATGTTTTACCCATGTTAGGGCCCTCTTGATGGAGGTAAAACCCTACGTCCTGCTTGATTATTCTTGATAATATGAGTAGTACAAGAGTTGATCTACCACGAGATCAGGGAGGCTAAACCCTAGAAGCTAGCCTATGGTATGATTGTTGTATATGATCTATCGACTAGCCTGGCCTCGGTTTATATAATGCACCAGAGGCCTAGGATAACAAGAGTCCTAGCCGAATACGCCGGTGGGGAGGAGTCCTTGTCTTGATCGCCAAGTCTTGCGGAATCTTCCTTGTATGCGGCAGCTGTCCGAACTGGCCCATGAGTATACGGCCATGGGGGTCTTCGGCCCAATCTAACAGATCGGGAGATGACGTGGTGAGTACCCCCTAGTCCAGGACACCGTCAGTAGCCCCCTGAACCGGTCTTCCAGTTAGGGATGCTCCTCGATTCTTCCGAACCGTTCTTCATCTTCGGTCGTCGGTCTTGAAAACTGGTTCAACAAATCTTCTCATCTTCGATCTTGAGGATCGCCGAAATGCATTCGACAGGTTTACACGTCGGGTATCCGAGGAGCCCCTTTAAGTTTCCGGCCTTTATCAATGCCTTGTTATTTTTATGACACACCTCAGGTTTGAAGTTGTTCCCGGGAGGCAGTGTCCTCTTGCGTCCGAGCTCCAACGCCGGACTGCATTCGAGGTATCTTTTGCAGCCGAGCACCAACACCGGACCGCTTCCCAGCTCTAACGCCGAAATGTATCCGAGCTCCAACGCCGGACTATGTATCTGAGCTCCAACGTCGGACTGTATCCGAGCTCCAACGCCGGACTATGTATCCGAGCTCCAACGCCGGACTGTATTCGAGGTGTCATAAATCACCTTGGTTCAAAGAAGTTTGAAGGAGTTTAGCCGAGCTTAATGCTGGAAATGCCCTCTATGGAGCCAGCCACTAGCGCCCGAGCTTTATGCCGGACTGCTTCCGAGGTGGTGCACCACCCCAAATGTGGGTCGATTTTTGTCAATATTTTTGATTGCTGCAATTTATTCTCTGCCTAGATATACAGCCAGTAGCCCTCAAGGTGGGTATCGGTCTAAAACCCGAGATGCACATGAAGGATGACATAAGACCGCTGATCCCAGTAGCCGGTGAGACTCAGGTTGATTTGCAAAATCGGTGTGAGGATCAAGTCCTAGCTCGGCAGAATACTTCGGGACACAAAAAGTGGCGTGCTCAGTGCTCGAGACTTAGGTTGGGTGCAGCCGACCAACCTGAGGATCAAAATCTCCTCAGAAACTGTATTACACTTAATTTTTTTGCATTGGACAGGCAATGCAGTAGCCCCCGAGACACTGGTCGGGTGGCAACACCAGGTCAGGGGATCGATATGCCCCTTTAATATTTGTAAATAATAAGCCCGAAGCCCAGTAGCCCCTGAGCCTTAATGCGGGCACGGGTGGCCGAATTAAGGATTGATATCCATAGTAAAATCACAAATTATGTGTAATGACTCTATGTATCCAAGTACTTTACGTCATTAATGTTCGGATCCGCATTGTACAAAACTTTGTTGACCGACCATCGGCTTCCACCTCCTCGGCCAATAGCCGAGGAGTGTTTGTCCTACTTTATAAAGCCTTTATGAGGGCAAAGATTTACAACAAACAAGGCAATCTGGCCATACGGTTTTATAAACAAATGTACGCAGAGAGATATGTTATATTATTGTTTAACAGAAGAAAAATCTTCCAAAGAAAATAGTGCCGCTATCGGTTCCTTTCTTTGGGTTGTCATGCTAAGCATGATCATGAAACCTCAGCTCCAATGTAAGAGAAAAATATCGAGGATTTAGTTTGGGAGACCAGTTAATATCCCCCGGTAGTGTTCGGTGACAGTCGAGGTCAAGCCGTAAACACTTCGGCCATTGTTATGAATGGCCCGTCATTTAACACCGTCATCGGATCGCTGACCAATTTACGCTTATTGTGACAGTCAGTTTTCGTCTTTCTCCACTGAGGTGCTTAACCATGTGAGCTGGAAGCACAATCGCAGTGGTTCTCCCTTTGCACACCTAGCCGAACAAAGCGGAACGTAGGAGGCAAGCGCATGAGCCGGGCAACCCAACTATTGACCGAAGACACAATTCGAAACCGATGCATATATAGCAATATCCGAGAATGTTTTTGCCGAATCTCTAAAGGTGTCCGGCGTTGCACTACGAGACTTATGCTTAAAACACACAAATAGTTTAAAAGTGCCACAAGCTTGGAAAACCAAAAAACGTCAGTAAAAACTTGACGTCCGAACAAGATCAAGTGTTCGGTGCCAATCCGAAAATTGGCTTTAGAAAAAAAAGTGCTTCTGTCGTGCTTTAACATGACACATCCTATCTCAAGACTTCAATCGGGTCAGCCTACGGCTTCAACCTCCTATCCCGAAGGCGGAGTACTTCTCGTTAGGCCATCTTAGCAAACTAAACTCTAGCAGCTTTGAGAGAGAAATTAGGCTCCCCGGCTAGTGACCACACACTCGTGTCGAAAAAAAGAGTGATAAATAATACTACTAATAATAAAACTTTGCAACGACTAAGAAGAAGAACACTTATTATAAAACAGCTCAAATAAATTTAAGAGCCCCCAAGTGACTTGGGTAAAAGAATGATTGCATGTACCGAAGTACTTATATCATATCTATGTTCAACCGAACTTTAAACGCGTCTTAACCGACCGTCGGCTTCTCCCTCTTCGGTCAAGGACCGAAAAGTGTTATGTACTCCATCTGTCGAGAATATCGATGGTGTTTCCAATGACCAGGCAATCAGGCCATAAGACTGTAACAGACAGAGCACGCTCAGGGAACTTATGCTATATTACTGCGAAGTGTAAGAAGCATCTTCGAAGAAAATAGTACCCCCACCGATACCTTTCTTCGGTGCTCATTGTTATTATGAGACTTGTGCAATAGACTTTTTGTACTCATGAGTTCCGTTGTGTGCCGACCATCATTGAAAACTATAAGAGCGCTAGCTTTTGGCTTCACCCAGTCTGAGGTCCGGCTCGGATGACCTGATCGTGACAATCGCAGAGGTGCTCCCTTTACTCCCTAGCCGAACAATCGGGAACGTAGGGGTAAACACAGGAGCGAGGCAACCCATCTTGCAAATCGCTTAAGTCAATATGGTGCATATTGTGGCATAATACACGAACAAGGAACGAAGCCGTACATGTGTAATCATATGCAAGAGGAAAAGCTTCATAAAGGAAGCCCCCAAGTGAATTGGGTCCTTGAATTTGTGTGTCACAAACAAAGTTTTGACAAGGAGATTTTTTACAAGCAACTTTTTCCAAAAAATTATAATGCTTGGTCGAACCGAACACAAGTAAAAAATTTAAAACTTGGAGCTTGAAGGCAACTTAGCTGGTTAATGTGTTCGGTATTGATGACGTGGTCCGAGCTTGATGCGGGACAAGGTTCCATCCCCCAAGCCGGTCCCGAGGTGGCGGAGCAAAGAGCTCGGCATGCCGAAGTGGTGACATAGCACGACCAATGCAGGCTGGCAGAGTGATATCGAAGTCCCCGGCATGGGGTAATGAAGTGTTGACGAAGCCCCCCGTCCAGCCGAGGTGACGTGGTATGTCAGTACGCCGTGTTGACGATACTGCCCAACCCGGGTCATTTTCCTGTGCACAAGAAATAGTGCAAACCGGAGATAATAGTAATGATAATAATAAAAAAATGTTGCATAATAAATAATTTATGCAAAGTGAGTAATAAAAGAAATATGGCCTGGCGCCGAAGTCAATGTCGATGTAGGGCGTCGGCGTGACGCAGTGAAGGCGTGACAAAGCCTGAATTTGCAGGGCGGTCCGGGCTCCGGATGCGGCGTTCGCCGAACAATGTACGGAAACTGACCGAACCACCACGCGACCGTTTTTAATGTGGCCGCCATTTGATAGACCTGTGTACAGATGATGGAACAAACCAGAGTAACAATTCCTTAAGAAAAATAAACCCAACAAGCAAAAATTGTTAGGATTAATAGCACCTGGTTTATTTGTTGTAGCATTCTGAAGAAAAGCGACTCCCAAAATCGGGAATCGATCCGCACACCCATTGCCTGATGGGCGATAAAGCGATGGCCCGGTGATGCTAGCAAAGGTTGGCTTGCCGAGGTGAAGCCCTCGGTCCAGCTAACGTGACGAAGCTGGTCGGCTGGTGACGCCGAAGTCACCGGAGTATGTTGATGAAGAAATAGCCAAGTCCTCGGTCTAGCCGAGGTGACGGAGCCTCGATGTGAGCCGATGAGTCGAAGTAAGTCGGCGTGATGGACACCGGCTTGAAGAAGCAATAGTGCGGCCCTGCCGATGCAGGTCGTAGCAAGTTTCCTTTGAGGCAAGCAAAAGTAATCAAAAGGGCTAAATTTAATGGGACAAAAGTCCCCAAGATCAATTTTAGGAGGTATAGGTTCCTCCTTCGGCCCTTCGTATTGCACAACCAATTCATCATTATAAGCATTCTTTTGACAGAACTTTGTGAGCCTATACTCGAGAGAATATCCTAGCTCATTATTTCGAATAGCATAATCATCATTAAGTTCAGAAATTCTATCAAGTAGAACATTGGTAGGGACCTTTTTTCTAAGGTTTTCATTGAAAGCGACATAGTCTAGAGATTGAAAACGCATTATTTCTTCTTAATCAAAGAGGATAGCCTCTATGGGAGGACGGCCAACGTCCACCCTATAATGCGCAAAGATTTCTTTGGCCTCTTTTATTATAAATCTGAACTCATGAGCCAAAAAGATAGTAGCGGCACACTTAATAGAAGAATGCTCTATATTAGAAAATTCTAGGAAAATCCTTTGTATGCAAGGTTGCAAGTGCATAAATTGCCTTTCAAGTTCAACTATAAGCATGGCAATAGCATCCGCAAGACTACTAGTTCTATGAAGAATGGAACTGCCCATAGAAGGCAAAGCACCAGCACAAGTAAAGAAATCTTGAATAACCCCTTTTCCAATAATATTACCACTACCAATTCAAAAAAAATTGTATGCAAGGTAGGGGGTTCTTCAGCAGGAGCATCAGAATTTTTCATGATATTATCATTGTCCATATCAACAATAATTTGCCCAATTTCAGACATAACGGCAGAAAGAGCGAGGGGCAAAAAGGAAAGAAGAAGGCAAACTGAAAAGAGAGGGAAAATAAAACGGCAAGGGTGAAGTGGGGGAGAGGAAAACGAGAGGCAAATGGCAAATAATGTAATGCGGGAGATAAGGGTTTGTGATGGGTACTTGGTATGTTGACTTTTGCATAGACCTCCCCGGCAACGGCGCCAGAAATCCTTCTTGCTACCTCTTGAGCACTGCATTGGTTTTCCCTTGAAGAGAAAAGGTTGATGCAACAAAGTAGTGTAAGTATTTCCCTCTGTTTTTGAGAACCAAGGTATCAATCCAGTAGGAGGCTACGCACGAGTCCCTCGCACCTACACAAAACAATAGCTCAACGCAACAAACGCGATAAGGGGTTGTCAATCCCTACACGGTCACTTACGAGAGTGAGATCTGATAGATCTGATAGGATAATATTTTTAGTATTTTTATGATAAAGATGCAAACTAAAGAAAGTAATAAAAACGGCGCCAGAAATAGCTTGTTGTTGGGAGATTAATATGATGAAAAATAGACCCGGGGCCATAGGTTTCACTAGTGGCTTCTCTCAAGAGCATAAGTATTTACGATGGGTGAACAAATTACTGTTGAGCAATTGACAGAATTGAGCATGGTTATGAGAATATCTAGGTATGATCATGTATATAGGCATCACGTCCGAGACAAGTAGACTGACTCCTGCCTGCATCTACTACTATTACTCCACACATCGACCGCTATCCAGCATGCATCTAGAGTGTTAAGTTCATAAGAATAGAGTAAAGCTTTAAGCAAGATGACATGATGTAGAGGGATAAACTCATGCAATATGATATAAACCCCATCTTGTTATCTGATACGTCTCCAACGTACCTATAATTTTTTATTGCTCCATGCTATATTATCTATTGTTTTGGACATTATTGGTCTTTATTATCCACTTTTATATTATTTTTGGGACTAACCTATTAACCGGAGGCCCAACCCAGAATTGTTGTTTTTTGCCTGTTTTAGGGTTTCGAAGAAAAGGAATATCAAACGGAGTCCAAACAGAATGAAACCTTCGGGAACGTGATTTTCTCACCGAATACAACTCAGGAGACTTGGACCCTACGTCAAGCCAATTAACAGGAGGCCACGAGGTAGGGGGGCGCGCCTGCCCCCCCCCCAGGCGCGCCCTCCACCCTCGTGGCCCCCCTGTTGCTCCACCGACGTACTTCTTCCTCCTATATATACCTACGTACCCCCAAACGATCAGATACGGAGCCAAAAACCTAATTCCACCGCTGCAACTTTTTGTATCCACGAGGTCCCATCTTGGGGCTTGTTCCGGAGCTCTGCCGGAGGGGGCATCGATCACAGAGGGCTTCTACATCATCATCCAAGCCCCTTCAATGAAGTGTGAGTAGTTTACTTCAGACCTACGGGTCCATAGTTAGTAGCTAGATGGCTTCTTGTCTCTTTTTGGATCTCAATACAATGTTCTCCCCTCTCTCATGGAGATCTATTCGATGTAATCTTCTTTTTGCGGTGTGTTTGTTGAGACCGATGAATTGTGGGTTTATGATCTAGTCTATCTATGAATAATATTTGAATCTTCTCTAAATTCTTTTATGTATGATTGGTTATCTTTGCAAGTCTCTTCGAATTATCAGTTTGGTTTGGCCTACTAGATTAGTTTTTCTTGTCATGGGAGAAGTGCTTAGCTTTGGGTTCGATCTTGCGGTTTCCTTTCCCAATGACAGAAGGGGCAGCAAGGCACGTATTGTATTGTCGCCATCGAGGATAACAAGATGGGGTTTTTATCATATTGCATGAAACTATCCCTCTACATCATGTCATCTTTCTTAAGGCGTTACTCTGTTTTTAACTTAATACTCTAGATGCATGTTGGATAGCGGTCGATGAGTGTGTTGGAAATATGCCCTAGAGGCAATAATAAATTAGTTATTATTATATTTCCTTGTTCATGATAATCGTTTATTATCCATGCTAGAATTGTATTGATAGGAAACTCAGATACATGTGTGGATACATAGACAACACCATGTCCCTAGTAAGCCTCTAGTTGACTGGCTCGTTGATCAATAGATGGTTACGGTTTCCTGACCATGGACATTGGATGTCATTGATAACGGGATCACATCATTAGGAGAATGATGTGATGGACAAAGACCCAATCCTAAGCCTAGCACAAGATCGTGTAGTTCGTATGCTAAAGCTTTTCTAATGTCAAGTATCATTTCCTTAGACCATGAGATTGTGCAACTCCTGGATACCGTAGGAGTGCTTTGGGTGTACCAAACGGTCACAACGTAACTGGGTGGCTATAAAGGTACACTACAGGTATCTCCGAAAGTGTCTGTTGGGTTGGCACGAATCGAGACTGGGATTTGTCACTCCGTGTAAACGGAGAGGTATCTCTGGGCCCACTCGGTAGGACATCATCATAATGTGCACAATGTGATCAAGGAGTTGATCATGGGATGATGTGTTACGGAACGAGTAAAGAGACTTGCCGGTAACGAGATTGAACAAGGTATCGGGATACCGACGATCGAATCTCGGGCAAGTGTCGTACCGATAGACAAAGGGAATTGTATACAGGATTGATTAAGTCCTCGACATCGTGGTTCATCCGATGAGATCATGGAACATGTGGGAGCCAACATGGGTATCCAGATCCCGCTGTTGGTTATTGATCGGAGAGTCATCTCGGTCATGTCTGCATGTCTCCCGAACCCGTAGGGTCTACACACTTAAGGTTCGGTGACGCTAGGGTTATAGAGATATTAGTATGCGGTAACCCGAAAGTTGTTCGGAGTCCCGGATGAGATCCCGGACGTCACGAGGAGTTCCGGAATGGTCCGGAGGTAAAGAATTATATATAGGAAGTGCTATTTCGGCCATCGGGACAAGTTTCGGGGTCACCGGTATTATACCGGGACCACCGGAAGGGTCCCGGGGGTCCACCGGGTCGGGCCACCTGCCCCGGGGGGCCACATGGGCTGTAGGGGGTGCGCCTTGGCCTATATGGGCCAAGGGCACCAACCCCAAAAGGCCCATGCGCCAAGAGTCAAGGAAAAGGAAGAGTCCTAAAGGGGGAAGGCACCTCCGAGGTGCCTTGGGGAGGTGGGACTCCTCCCTGGCCGCACCCTTCCTTGGAGGAAGGGCCAAGACTGCGCCTCCCCCCTCTCCCTTGGCCCTATATATAGTGGGGGGAAGGGAGGGCAGCCCAACCTAAGCCCTGGCGCCTCCCTCTCCGTCCCATGACACATCTCCCTCCTCCCGCAGCGCTTGGTGAAGCCCTGTTGGAATCCCGCTACTTCCACCACCACGCCGTCGTGCTGCTGGATCTCCATCAACCTCTCCTCCCCCCTTGCTGGATCAAGAAGGAGGAGATGTCGCTGCTCCGTACGTGTGTTGAACGCGGAGGTGCCGTCCGTTCGGCGCTAGGATCATCAGTGATTTGGATCACGACGAGTACGACTCCATCAACCCCGTTCTCTTGAAGGCTTCCGCGCGCGATCTACAAGGGTATGTACATCCACTCCTCCCTCATTGCTAGATGACTCCATAGATAGATCTTGGTGACACGTAGGAAAATTTTGAATTTATGCTACGTTCCCCAACAGTGGCATCATGAGCTAGGTCTATGCGTAGTTTCTATGCACGAGTAGAACACAAAGAAGTTGTGGGCGTTGATTTTGTTCAATATGCTTACCGTTACTAGTCCAATCTTGATTTGGCGGCATTGTGGGATGAAGCGGCCCGGACCGACCTTACACGTACTCTTACGTGAGAATGGTTCCACCAACTGACATGCACTAGTTGCATAAGGTGGCTAGCGGGTGTCTGTCTCTCCCACTTTAGTCGGATCAGATTCGATGAAAAGGGTCCTTATGAAGGGTAAATAGCAATTGGCATATCACGTTGTGGTCTTTCCATAGGTAAGAAACGTTCTTGCTAGAAACCCATAGCAGCCACGTAAAACATGCAAACGACAATTAGAGGACGTCTAACTTGTTTTTGTAGGGTATGCTATTTGATGTGATATGGCCAAAGGATGTGATTAATGATATATGTGATGTATGAGATTGATCATGTTCTTGTAATAGGAATCACGACTTGCATGTCGATGAGTATGACAACCGGCAGGAGCCATAGGAGTTGTCTTAATTTATTTATGACCTGCGTGTCAACATAAACGTCATGTAATTACTTTACTTTATTGCTAACCGTTAGCTGTAGTAGTAGAAGTAATAGTTGACGTGACAACTTCATGGAGACACGATGATGGAGATCATGATGATGGAGATCATGGTGTCATGCTGGTGACAAGATGATCATGGAGCCCCAAGATGGAGATCAAAGGAGCTATATGATATTGGCCATATCATGTCACTACTATTTGATTGCATGTGATGTTTATCATGTTTATGCATCTTGTTTACTTAGAACGACGGTAGTAAATAAGATGATCCCTCATAATAATTTCAAGAAAGTGTTCCCCCTAACTGTGCACCGTTGCGACAGTTCGTTGTTTCAAAGCACCACGTGATGATCGGGTGTTAGATTCTTACGTTCGCATACAACGGGTGTAAGACAGATTTACACACGCGAAACACTTAGGTTGACTTGACGAGCCTAGCATGTGTACAGACCTGGCCTCGGAACACAGAAGACCGAAAGGTCGAGCATGAGTCCTATGGTAGATACGATCAACATGAAGATGTTCACCGACGTTGACTAGTCCGTCTCACGTGATGATCGGACACGGCCTAGTTGACTCGGATCATGTAATCACTTAGATGACTAGAGGGATGTCTATCTGAGTGGGAGTTCATAAGATGAACTTAATTATCCTGAACATAGTCAAAAGGATTTTGCAAATTATGTCGTAGCTCGCGCTTCAGTTCTATGTTTTAGATATGTTCCTAGAGAAAATTTTAGTTGAAAGTTGATAGTGGCAATTATGCGGACTAGGTCCGTAAACTGAGGATTGTCCTCGTTGCTTCTTAGAAGGCTTATGTCCTTAATGCACCGCTCAGTGTGCTGAACCTCAAACGTCGTCTGTGGATGTTGCGAACATCTGACATACACGTTTTGATAACTACGTGATAGTTTAGTTAAACGGTTTAGAGTTGAGGCACCGAAGACGTTTTTTGAAACGTCACGAAACATATGAGATGTTTCGAGGGCTGAAATTGGAATTTCAGGCTCGTGCCCACGTCAAGAGGTATAAGACCTCCGATGATTTTCTTAGCCTGCAAACTAAGGGAGAAAAGCTCAATTGTTGAGCTTGTGCTCAGATTGTCTGAGTACATCAATCATTTGAATCGAGTGGGAGTTGATCTTCCATATGAGACAGTGATGTTTCTCCAAAGTCATTGCCACCAAGCTGCTAGAGCTTCGTGATGAACTATAATATATCAGGGACATATATGATGATCCTTGAGATATTCGCGATGTTTGACACCAAAGTAGAAATCAAGAAGGAGCATCAATTGTTGATGGTTGGTGAAACCACTAGTTTCAAGAAGGGCAAGGGCAAGAAGGGATACTTCATGAAACGGCAATTCAGCTGCTGCTCTGGTGAAGAAACCCAAGGTTGAACCCAAACCCGAGACTAAGTGCTTCTGTAATAAGGGGAACAGCCACTGGAGCAGAATTACCCTAGATACTTGGTAGATTAGAAGGCTGGCAAGGTCGATAGAAGTATATTGGATATACATTGTGTTGATGTGTACTTTACTAGTACTCCTAGTAGCACCAAGGTATTAGATACCGGTTCGGTTGCTAAGTGTTAGTGACTCGAAATAAAAGCTACGGAATAAACGCAGACTAGCTAAAGGTGAGCTGACGATATGTGTTGGAAGTGTTTCCAATGTTGATATGATCAAGCACCGCACGCTCCCTCTACCATCGAGATTGGTGTTAAACCTAAATAATGGTTATTTGGTGTTTGCGTTGAGCATAGACATGATTGGATTATGCCTGTCGCAATACGGTTATTCATTTAAGGAGAATAATCGTTACTCTGTTTATTTGAATAATACCTTCAATGGTCTTACGCCTAAAATGAATGGTTTATTGAATCTCGATCGTAGTGATACACATGTTCATGCCAAAAGATAGTAATGATAGTACCACCTACTTGTGGCACTGCCACTTAAGTCATATCGGTATAAAACGCATGAAGAAGCTCCATGTTGATGGATCTTTGGACTCACTCATGTTTGAAAGGATTGAGACATGCGAACCATGTTTGTTGGTAGATATGCATGAAGAAACTCCATACAGATGGATCGTTTGGACTCACTTGATTTTGAATCACTTGAGACATGCAAATCATACCACATGGGCAAGATGACTGAAAGCCTCGTTTTTCAGTAAAATGGAACTAGAAAGCAACTTGTTGGAAGTAATACATTTTGATGTGTGCAATCCAATGAGTGCTGAGGCATGTAGTGGATATCGTTATGTTCTTACTTCCCAGATGATTTGAGTAGATGTTGAGTATATTTACTTGATGAATCACGAGTCTGAATTATTGAAAGGTTCAAGTAATTTCAGGGTGAAGTTGAAAGATCGTCGTGACAAGAGGATAAAAGATCTATGATATGATCATAGAGATGAATATCTGAATTATGAGTTTGGCACAGAATTAAGACATTGTGGAAATTGTTTCACAACTAATACAGCCTGGAACACCATAGTGTGATGGTGTGTCCGAACATCATAACTGCACCCTATTGGATATGATGCATACCATGATGTCTCTTATCGAATTACCATGATAGTTTATGGGTTAGGCATTAGAGACAACCACATTCACTTTAAATAGGGCACCACGTAATTCCGATGAGATGACACCGTATGAACTATGGTTTAGAGAAACCTAAGCTGTCATTTCTTAGAAGTTTGGGGCTGCGACGCTTATGTGAAAAAGTTTCAGGCTGATAAGCTCGAACCCAAAGCGGATAAATGCATCTTCATAGGACACCCAAAACAGTTGGGTATACCTCCTGTCTCAGATCCGAAAGCAATAAGGGATTGTTTCTAGAATCGGGTCCTTTCTCGAGGAAAAGTTTCTCTCGAAGGAATTGAGTGGGAGGATGGTGGAGACTTGATGAGGTTATTGAACCGTCACTTCAACTAGTGTATGGCAGGGCACAGGAAGTTGTTCCTGTGGAACCTACACCAATTGAAGTGGAAGCTTATGATAGTGATCATGAAACTTCAGATCAAGTCACTAACAAACCTCGTAGGATGACAAGGATGCGTACTACTTCAGAGTGGTACGTAATCCTGTCTTGGAAGTCATGTTGCTAGACAACAATGAACCTACGAGCTATGGAGAAGCGATGGTGGGCCCGGATTCCGATAAATGGCTCGAGGCCATAAAATCCGAGAAAGGATCCATGTATGAAAACAAAGTGTAGACTTTGGCAGAACAACTCGATGGTCGTAAGGCTGTTGAGTGCAGATGGATTTTAAAAGGAAGACGGACAATGATGGTAAATGTCACCATTAAGAAAGCTCGACTTGTCGTTAAGATGTTTTCCGACAAGTTCAAAGAGTTGACTACGATGAGACTTTCTCACTCGTAGCGATGCTAAGAGTCTGTTGGAATTATATTAGCGATTACTGCATTATTTATGAAATCTTGCAGATAGGATGTCAAAACATTGTTTCCTCGACGATTTTCTTGAGGAAAGGTTGTATGTGATACAGCCGGAAGGTTTTGTCAATCCTGAAAGATGCTAATAAGTATGCAAAGCTCCAGCAATCCTTCTAGGGACTGGAGTAAGCATCTCGGAGTTGGAATGTATGCTTTGATGATGATCAAAGATTTTGGGTTTATACAAAGTTTATGAGAAACTTGTATTTCCAAAGAAGTGAGTGGGAGCACTATAGAATTTCTGATAAGTATATGTTGTTGACATATTGTGGATCAGAAATGACGTAGGATTTCTGGAAAGCATATAGGGTCATTTGAAAGGTGTTTTTCAATGGAAAACCTGGATTGAGCTACTTGAACATTAAGCATCAAGATCTATAAGGATAGATCAAAAAACGCTTAATGGTACTTTCAAATGAGCACATACCTTGACATGATCTTGAAGGTGTTCAAGATGGATCAGTCAAAGAAGGAGTTCTTGCCTGAGTTGTAAGGCATGATGTTAAGCTCGACCACGGCAGAAGAAAGAGGAAGGACGAAGGTCGTCCCCTATGCTTTTGTCATAGGCTCTATATGGTATGCCATGCTGAGTACCGCACCTGATGTGTGCCTTGCCACATATCTGGCAAGAGGGTACAAAGGTAATCTAGGAGTAGATCACCAGATAGCGGTCTAAATTATCCTTAGAGGAATAAGGATATGTTTCTCGGTTATGGAGGTGATAAAGGGTTCGACGTAAAGAGTTACGTCGATGCAAGCTTAACACCTATCCGGATAGCTCTGAGTAGAGATACCGGATACGTATAATGGAGCAACAATTTAGAATAGCTCCAAGTAGAACAGTTATTTGAAATGGCTCCAAATATAGCGTAGTAGCTGCATCTACAAGATGACATAGAGATTTGCGAAGTACATATGGATCTGAAAGATTCAGACCCGTTGACTATAACATCTCTCACAAGCATAACATGTTCAAACCCAGAACTCATCGAGTGTTAATCACATGGTAATGTGAACTAGATTATTGACTCTAGTAAACTCTTTGGGTGTTAGTCACATGGGGATGTGACCTTGAGTGTTAATCACATATCGATGTGAACTGGATTATTGACTCTAGTGCAAGTGGGAGACTGTTGGAAATATGCCCTAGAGGCAATAATAAATTAGTTATTATTATATTTCCTTGTTCATGATAATCGTTTATTATCCATGCTATAGAATTGTATTGATAGAAACTCAATACATGTGTGATACATAGACAACACCATGTCCCTAGTAGTAAGCCTCTAGTTGACTGGCTCGTTGATCAATATATGGTTACGGTTTCCTGACCATGGACATTGGATGTCATTGATAACGGGATCACATCATTAGGATGATGATGTGATGGACAAAGACCCAATCCTAAGCCTAGCACAAGATCGTGTAGTTCGTATGCTAAAGCTTTTCTAATGTCAAGTATCATTTCCTTAGACCATGAGATTGTGCAACTCCCGGATACCGTAGGAGTGCTTTGGGTGTACCAAACGGCACAACGTAACTGGGTGGCTATAAAGGTACACTAAAGGTATCTCCGAAAGTGTCTGTTGGGTTGGCACGAATCGAGACTGGGATTTGTCACTCCGTGTAAACGGAGAGGTATCTCTGGGCCCACTCGGTAGGACATCATCATAATGTGCACAATGTGATAAAGGAGTTGATCACGGGATGATGTGTTACGGAACGAGTAAAGAGACTTGCCGGTAACGAGATTGAACAAGGTATCGGGATACCGACGATCGAATCTCGGGCAAGTGTCGTACCGATAGACAAAGGGAATTGTATACGGGATTGATTAAGTCCTCGACATCGTGGTTCATCCGATGAGATCATCGTGGAACATGTGGGAGCCAACATGGGTATCCAGATCCCGCTGTTGGTTATTGACCGGAGAGTCATCTCGGTCATGTCTGCATGTCTCCCGAACCCGTAGGGTCTACACACTTAAGGTTCGGTGACGCTAGGGTTATAGAGATATTAGTATGCGGTAACCTGAAAGTTGTTCGGAGTCCCGGATGAGATCCGGGACGTCACGAGGAGTTCCGGAATGGTCCGGAGGTAAAGAATTATATATAGGAGGTGCTATTTCGGCCATCGGGACAAGTTTCGGGGTCACCGGTATTTTACCGGGACCACCGGAAGGGTCCCGGGGGTCCACGGGTCGGGCCACCTGCCCCGGGGGGGGCACATGGGCTGTAGGGGGTGCGCCTTGGCCTATATGGGCCAAGGGCACCAGCCCCAAAAGGCCCATGCGCCAAGAGTCAAGGAAAAGGAAGAGTCCTAAAGGGGGAAGGCACCTCCGAGGTGCCTTGGGGAGGTGGGACTCCTCCCTGGCCGCACCCTTCCTTGGAGGAAGGGCCAAGGCTGTGCCTCCCCCCTCTCCCTTGGCCCTATATATTGTGGGGGGAAGGGAGGGCAGCCCAACCTAAGCCCTGGCGCCTCCCTCTCCCTCCCATGACACATCTCCCTCCTCCCGCAGCGCTTGGTGAAGCCCTGTTGGAATCCCGCTACTTCCACCACCACGCCGTCGTGCTGCTGGATCTCCATCAACCTCTCCTCCCCCCTTGCTGGATCAAGAAGGAGGAGACGTCGCTGCTCCGTATGTGTGTTGAACGCGGAGGTGCCGTCCGTTCGGCGCTAGGATCATCGGTGATTTGGATCACGACGAGTACGACTCCATCAACCCCGTTCTCTTGAACGCTTCCGCGCGCGATCTACAAGGGTATGTAGATCCACTCCTCCCTCATTGCTAGATGACTCCATAGATAGATCTTGGTGACACGTAGGAAAATTTTGAATTTATGCTACGTTCCCCAACAGAGTGGAGTAATAGTAGTAGATGCAGGCAAGAGTCGGTCTACTTGTCTCGGACGTGATGCCTATATACATGATCATACCTAGATATTCTCATAACTATGCTCAATTCTGTCAATTGCTCAACAGTAATTTGTTCACCCACCGTAGAATACTTATGCTCTTGAGAGAAGCCACTAGTGAAACCTATGGCCCCCGGGTCTCTTTCTCATCATATCAATCTCCATCACTTTATTATTGCTTTGCTTTTTACTTTGCCTTTTACTTTTCACTTTGCATCTCTATACCAAAAATACCAAAAATATTATTTATCATCTCTATCAGATCTCACTTTCGTAAGTGACCGTGAAGGGATTGACAACCCCTAAGCGCGTTGGTTGCGTTGAGCTATTGTTTTTGTGTAGGTACGAGGGACTCGCGCGTAGCCTCCAACTGGATTGATACCTTGGTTCTCAAAAACTGAGGGAAATACTTACACTACTTTGCTGCATCATCCTCTCCTCTTCGGGGAAATCCAACGCAGTGCTCAAGAGGTACCAAGAAGAATTTCTGGCGCCGTTGCCGGGGAGTCTGCGCAAAAGTCAACATACCAAGTACCCATCACAATCCCTATCTCTCGCATTACATTATTTGCCATTTGCCTCTCATTTTCCTCTCCCCCACTTCACCCTTGCCGTTTTATTCTCCCTATCTCTCTCTCTATCCTCCCTCTCTTTCTCTATTTGCCTCTTTTTGCTCGTTTGCCTTTTGTTTGCTCGTGTGTTGGATTGCTTGTTTGTCGCGATGGCTCAAGATAATACCAAATTGTGTGACTTCACCAATACCAACAATAATGATTTCCTTAGCACTCTGATTGCTCCTCTTACCGATGCTGAATCTTGTGAAATTAATGCTGCTTTGTTGAATCTTGTCATAAAGATCCGTTCTCCGGCCTTCCTAGTGAAGATGCTGCTACCCATCTTAATAGCTTCGTTGATTTGTGTGACATGCAAAAGAAGAAAGATGTCGATAATGATATTGTTAAATTGAAGCTATTTCCTTTTTCTCTTAGAGATCGTGCTACAGCTTGGTTTTCATCTTTGCCTAAAAATAGTATTGATTCAGGGAACAAGTGCAAAGATGCTTTTATCTCTAAGTATTTTCCTACCGCTCAGATCATCTCTCTTAGAAACGATATTGTGAATTTTAAGCAACATGATCATGAACATGTTGCACAAGCTTGGGGGAGAATGAAATTAATGATACGTAATTGCCCTACTCATGGTTTAAATTTGTGGATGATTATACAATTTTTATGCCGGATTGAATTTTTCTTCTAGAAATCTTTTGGATTCGGCCGCGGGAGGCACTTTTATGGAAATCACGTTAGGAGAAGCTACTAAACTCCTAGATAATATTATGGTTAATTATTCTCAATGGCATACTGAAAGATCTACTAATAAAAAGGTGCATGCGATAGAAGAAATTAATGTCTTGAGTGGAAAGATGGATGAACTTATGAAATTATTTGCTAATAAGAGTGTTTCTTCTGATCCTAATGATATTCCCTTGTCTACTTTGATCGAGAATAATAATGAATCTATGGATGTGAATTTTGTTGGTAGGAACAATTTTGGTAACAACACGTATAGAGGAAAGTTCAATCCTAGGCCTTATCCTAGTAATCCCTCTAATAATTATGGTAATTCCTACAACAATTCTTATGGAAATTATAATAAGATTCCCTCTGATTTTGAATCTAATATTAAAGAATTTATTTCTTCGCAAAAGAATTTTAATGCTATGATTGAAGAAAAATTGCTTAAGATTGATGATTTGGCTAGGAACATTGATAGAATTTCTCTTGATGTTGATTCTTTAAAGATTAGATCTATTCCTCCTAAGCATGATATCAATGAGCCTCTCAAAGCCATGAGAATTTCCATTGATGAGTGCAAGGAAAGAGCCGCTAGGACGCGTGCTATGAAAGATGCCTTTATTAAAGCGTGTTCTTCTAGTTCCTATGAAAATAATGATGAAGATCTAAAAGTTATTGATGTGTCCCCTATTAAATCTTTGTTTTGCAATATTAATCTTGATAATGATGGGACTGAATATGATCCACCTTTACCTAGAAGGCGTTCTAAAAATTCGGAGTATTTAGATCTTGATGGTGAAATTGATAAAAGTGGGATTAAAAGAAATAAAACCCTAGATGATGCTAAACCCACTATATTGGATTTCAAGGAATTTAATTATGGAAATTGCTCTTTGATTGATTGTATTTCCTTGTTGCAATCCGTGCTAAATTCTCCTCATGCTTATAGTCAAAATAAAGCCTTTACCGAACATATCGTTGATGCCTTGATGCAATCTTATGAAGAAAAACTTGAGTTGAAAGTTTCTATCCCTAGAAAACTTTATGATGAGTGGGAACCTACTATTAAAATTAAAATTAGAGATTATGAGTTTTATGCTTTGTGTGATTTGGGTGCTTGTGTCTCTACTATTCCCAAAACTTTGTGTGATTTGCTAGATTTCCGTGATTTTGATGATTGCTCTCTAAACTTGCATCTTGCGGATTCCACTATTAAGAAACCTATGGGAAGAATTAATGATGTTCTTATTGTTGCAAATAGGAATTATGCACCCGTAGATTTTTCTCGTTCTTGATATAGATTGCAATCCTTCTTGCCCTATTATTCTCGGTAGACCTTTCCTTAGAACGGTTGGTGCAATTATTGATATGAAGGAAGGGAATATTAGATTCCAATTTCCATTAAAAAAGGGCTTGGAACACTTCCCTAGAAAGAAAATAAAATAACCTTATGAATCTATTATGAGAACCACTTATGGATTGCCTACCAAAGATGGCAATACCTAGATCTATTCTTGCTTGTTATGCCTAGCTAGGGGCGTTAAACGATAGCGCTTGTTGGGAGGCAACCCAGTTTTATTTTTATTCCTTGCTTTTTGCTCCTGCTTAGTAATAAATAAATTATTTAGCCTCTGTTTTGGTTGTGTTTTTTGTGTTTAATTAGTGTTTGTGCCAAGTAGAACCGTTGGGAAGACTTGGGGAAAGTCTTGTTGAACTTGCTGTAAAAAACAGAAACTTTAGCGCTCACGAGAACTGCTGTCATTTTTATTTGGAGAGTGCTATTCTACGGTTTCACTAGTGGCTTCTCTCAAGAGCATAAGTATTCTACGGTGGGTGAACAAATTACTGTTGAGCAATTGACAGAATTGAGCATAGTTATGAGAATATCTAGGTATGATCATGTATATAGGCATCACGTCCGAGACAAGTAGACCGAGTCCTGCCTGCATCTACTACTATTACTCCACTCATCGACCGCTATCCAGCATGCATCTAGAGTATTAAGTTAAAAACAGAGTAACGCCTTAAGCAAGATGACATGATGTAGAGGGATAAACTCATGCAATATGATGAAAACCCCATATTGTTATCCTCGATGGCAACAATACAATACGTGCCTTGCTGCCCCTACTGTCACTGGGAAAGGACACCGCAAGATTGAACCCAAAGCTAAGCACTTCTCCCATTGCAAGAAAGATCAATCTAGTAGGCCAAACCAAACTGATAATTCGAAGGGACTTGCAAAGATAACCAATCATACATAAAAGAATTCAAAAGATTCAAATATTGTTCATAGATAAACTTGATCATAAAACCACAATTCATCGGTCTCAACAAACACACCGCAAAAGATGATTACATCGAATAGATCTCCACGAGAGAGGGGGAGAACATTGTATTGAGATCCAAAAAAAAGAGAGAAAGCCATCCAGCTAATAACTATGGACCCGAAGGTCTGAAGTAAACTACTCACACATCATCGGAGAGGCTATGGTGTTGATGTAGAAGCCCTCCGTGATCGATGCCCCCTCCAGCGGAGCTCCGGAACAGGCCCCAAGATAGGATCTCACGAGTACAGAAGGTTGTGGCGGTGGAATTAGGTTTTTGGCTCCGTATCTGGTAGTTTAGGGGTACGTAGGTATATATAGGAGGAAGGATTACGTCGGTGGAGCAACGTGGGGGCCACGAGGGTGGAGGGTGTGCCCAGGGGGGTAGGCGCGCCCCCCTACCTCATGGCTTCCTGGTAGCTTTCTTGACGTAGGGTCCAAGTCCTCTGGATCATGTTCGTTCCGAAAATCACGTTCCCGAAGGTTTCATTCAGTTTGGACTCCGTTTGATATTCTTTTTTTGCAAAACTCTGAAATAGGCAAAAAACAGCAATTCTGGGCTGGGCCTCCGGTTAATAGGTTAGTCCCAAAAATAATATAAAAGTGTATAATAAAGCCCAATAATACCCAAAACAAAAGATAATATAACATGGAGCAATCAAAAATTATAGATACGTTGGAGACGTATCACCATAATCTCTTCGTTTGTTCTCCGCTATTAGTGACTCTTTGTTGCATGTTGAGGGATAGTTATATGATCCAATTATGTTATTGTTGTTGAGAGAACTTGCACTAGTGAAAGTATGACCTTAGGCCTTGTTTCCTAGCATTGCAATACCATTTGTGCTCACTTTTATCATTAGTTACCTTGCTGTTTTTATATTTTCAAATTACAAATACTCATATCTATCATCCATATTGCACTTGTATCACCATCTCTTCGCCGAACTAGTGCACCTATACAATTTACCATTGTATTGGGTGTGTTGGGGACACAAGAGACTCTTTGTTATTTGGTTGCAGGGTTGTTTGAGAGAGACCATCTTCAACCTATGCCTCCCACGGATTGATAAACCTTAGGTGATTCACTTGAGGGAAATTTGCTACTGTCCTACAAACCTCTACACTTGGAGACCCAACAACGTCTACAAGAAGAAGGTCGTGTAGTAGACATCACCCGCTTTACCTAGGCCTTCCTGGGCTGCGGGGGAACGACTAAATCCTTGTGCATTTGTTGTAGCCTCCAGGTGCTTTCCATGGCGCAGTATTTGCGCATCATGTCTGACAACTCAGCGAAGTTTTGCACGCGGTAGCGGCCGAGGGCATTTAACAGGCCCGCATCTTAGCAGTTGAACCGAAAGGCTTAAATTATTTCTTCATCGCGACAGTCCATTATCTTATTCTTGACTAGGAGAAATATGGCACGGTAATGGTGGACCGTTTCTTTGGGTCATTGCTTGACGTACATTAGGTCCCATATGTCCGGACTTTCCGCGTCTGGACAATATTCGGCATGGGCGGTGGGTGGGAGAATTCTTAGTACTCCCGCCTGCTGCAGTTCCGGGGCGTCGGCAGTGGCAAGCCGCGCCTGGGCTGTATCCAGATCTTTCCGCACAGTATCCAGACGCATGGATGTACGGGGTTGGTCGACTCGAGGTCTGATCCCGTATCGCAAGCCGAGTCCAAATGGTTATCTTGACGAGTGTCCATCTCCGGGCTAGTGACCCGGGTGTATAATGTTTTCAGCTTCGAAGATCGCGATTCGTCCGCCCTTTCTTCGATGGTAGCGACGAGGTGAGTGATAGGCGGGATGTGGATCTCTCTGTTGTCAGGTCTAAGCCCGATCTGGTTGTATGCCATGGGCCTGCTGACTAAGATTCCCATAGCGAGGAATTGATCCATCAGTTTGTTCACCGAAGGAATTCCCGTCGGGGCAATGCCTCCTAGGTATTCGGTGGGATCCGGTTTCAAGGCTAGACCCCTGATTGTGTCCGCTTTTTCTGAGCCCGAGGTTAAAGCGTCAGGCTCAGCGAGTTCTTCGGGGCGGAGTTTTGCCGAGGGCCGGCACCAGACTCGAAGCCCTGGTGGTCGGCTTTGAGATCGGAAGTGAGGTCATCAACCAGGCTCAAACGACTGGTGGAGTCGGCGCAAAAGGTGATGCTACCGAACATGAAGATTTGGCCAAGGAAGAACATGTCTCCGGCGCTGGCGGGGTTCCCAGCGAAAGGTTGGGCCATCGATTCCTTGGTGATCCGCAGCGGACCTCTCAATGAAAGCATCAATGTCGGTGTCAAAACCGGCGGATCTCGGGTAGGGGGGTCCCGAGCTGTGGATCTAGAATCGATGGGGAACAAGGGATGAAGAACACGGTGTTTACCCAGGTTCGGGCCCTCTCGAAGAGGTAAAACCCTACTCCTGCTTAATTGTATTTGATGTGTTTGATACGGTTTCAGAATCGATCTACCTCGAGATCAGGCAAGCTAAACCCTAGGTTGAGCAGGTGTTGGTTGTTGCTCTAGCCCTAAAGACTAGAACCCTTCGGTTTATATAGGCAACGATAATCGGTTATAATGAAGAAAAGATCATGCCTAATCATGACTTAGAGGGCACTCAACGACTCCGTAAATCTTCAGTCTTCGTGGATCCGTACTATAGCCGGGCTTCATAGCAGCTCTTTAGTCCGGCCCACGAACATTCGGCCGGCGTTCCGAGAACGCCTTAGTCCATGACTCCCTCTGTGGCCTCATTTCTTTTAATTATATTTACTTAGTTGCTGACATAAATGAAAATTTAATGTGACATTTTGTAGCTGGAATATTGGGAAATATATCAACAGATTGACATATTTTTGGAGGGATCGTCAGGACCTTTGTATCGCGTAGACGAACCTACATATCGTACCGGGGTCATCGACCTGAAATTCTTTGAATCGCGATCCATGTCCCCAATTAGCGTCCCAAAGAAGTATATTCCTCGTCGTACACTCATTCCGGAGGGTGGCGACCCTTGACCCGCGAATCAACCTGATCGACCCGAATTTCTGGTAACTATGGGCAGGCGATTTAAGCGTCGGTGTTGAAGATGCCCTGAACCTTGACCATCGGCCACACAGCCGTGATCCTCACCAATCTGTCATGGTCACACATGCCGGATAAATGATCACGCCGCAGGCGGCATCCTCCTACGCCCACCTCGATTGCCTGGAAGCTTCGTCCGGATCGACGTCGTTTTCTTCCCATACTTGTCCTTGCCACTGCCCTCGTTTGACGCCTGTCACTGCCGTCTTCCAGCACACTTTGGCCGTTGCCGTCTACCGGGCCGTGAAACCCTCGCTTCGAACATTGGAATGCAGCCTCTGGCCTCAGCTAGGCTCTGGAAGTAGCGATGTCAAGTTTTTCTTTTTTCTGATCCGCTTTGTTCAGGTATATGGTGTTGGCCGAAATCGTCTTTTTTCCATGGTGCTTTCAGTCCAGAAAAAAAAATAGGATGCTCACTTGGGTTAATTCACATGTCATGGTATGCAGAGGAGGAACTCGACGACTACGCGTGCAAGCTCACACTGATCAATGAAGATTAGCTTAGCATTATCCGTTAAATATTTGCGCCGAGATTTATTAAGCACATGTTCACGCTTTCAATTCAGGGGTGACAAGGCTATCAGGATGCTAGAGGAGACCTGGTAGATACTCCAGTAGAGAGCATGGGTTCGCAGATAACGGAGATGAATTCGACCGGGCCAGACGTAGGCAACGGAGATGACTAGTCAGACCATATCTGGTAAGACGACGTGGGCGCGTCCATTGACCGTGGCAGCCGTCCAGTACACCGGATTCAGTGACGTGTGAGACTGTAACCGGCATATCTTAGCAGCGAAGCTTCCGGGTCGTCAGAGGTGTCGTCTGGCTGACATCTTGGATCGCCTTCGACAAAATTATACTACGTACTACTACTTGAAACTGTTGAAAGCAAAACTTAGAATAGATGAATGAATCAATTGTACTATGGATTTCATTGATGTAGGAGCATATATAAAAGTCGGATGGATGCCTCGAAGAGGCGTCGGTTACTACTCCTCTGTTCCTATTTATGGTTCGCCTTGTGGAGTAGCTCCTATAGCAATACCTATGGATCAACATGTTAGTTTTTCCTGTATCTCGCTACAATAAAGTGTGCGTCTCATTTGATACCAACGGTGTTTTTATTTTTTTTAAAAAATTATTCGCTTGCTTACTTCTAAAAAGTGAAGCCGAGAACTGACATGTGGGTCTAGGGGTATTTTGTCATATCTAATGACATTTTTGAGCATGCATCTCGCAGAACAATGACATTTTTGAGCAATTGTAATTTCTAACGATAAAACTGAGTAGTGAGACACAACTAGTGGTATAAAAAAATTGTGAAGCATGCATGCAACACAGTTTACCAATAACCTCGTCTCTTATTTGCTCTCTGCTCTTCGCAAGCACACACAAGTAGATTTTATACTACTACTATACGATTAGACAGACTCGTTTGAAAGAAATATGCTGCCGCAGCTTTGCGCTGCACGAGTGGCCGCTGCTGCTGCGCAGAAACCAAAGTTGCCAAATGTCCATCCCTGACACCACGCCCGGCCCAGGGCTCCCAAAACTACTACTGTAGCAGTTGCGGCTGTCAGCTTGATCCCGGCCAGAGGCGGAGCCATGATTTCTCGAAGCATGGGACTAAACCTAAGCGGTTATAAATAACACCAAATACCACTAGTTTGAAAAAAAATCCAAATAGCACACATACCAATAAGAACATATTATACCATTATCCCAAAGTGCGCGGCGTAATAGCCCTTTGAGTTTCCTCATTTTCTTTCATAGCATTGTTGGATACAGGCTGGTTGGACGTTGCTTGATAAAAAAGAATTAATTGTCTGGGTCCTCTTCCTCCCTGTTAAAAATAACAATGACTTGATTGAAGTAATACAATATAATATCACCAATTTATTGATTTAAGATGATAAGAAGGAATTAATGGGCCAAAATAGATGTTATAACATTACCGGATGGAGCGGGCGTTTGTGGAGATAAACTGATGAAGCAGGACAGGAGGCCTCGAGGAGCTACTCCAACGAGACTACAGATTGATATTCGGAGTACCATCCGCCTGCGAGCGCATCTGGTGGAGTCGAGCAATCGAGGAGAGTTGCGGCGGCGGCGGCGGCGTGAATGAGGGTTTTTTCAATCCGATCTGGCGAGACGAGGGAAAGCGTCAGTGGCTGAAAGCAATCGTGCGTGATGGCGATCTGGTCGAAGGCGCTAGTGATTCCTTTGATCAATTGTGCTAACTGGGCTGGTGGCGAACTGGCAATGAAGAGCCCGGTTGGGATACTTGGATGGCACATGGGCTGAGGCACGTCGAGCAGCGTTTGCATGCCTGGGGCTGGGCCTATATTACTCTACAAACTTGGAAATTTTTGCTGGATGTATAGACTCAGAGTTGGGCCACGCCTAGGGCTATAGCCCCAGTTGCCCCAGACCCAGTTCTGCCCCTGATCCCGGCCGTCCCCTCGCACCATCAACCAAGCAGAAGCAGTCTCATTGCACAATCGCCGTCGCGTCGGAGTCCCGACCGGTCTGGGCCGGGGCCGGGGCACGGCGGTCATTTCCGCGCAAAGATTCTTTCAAATTGTGGCTTTTCCCGAAAAACAAGACACACCGCTTCCATTCCCCTGCCTTGCCCTGCCTTTTTTCCTCCTCCGACCAACGCCTTCCCCGCACCACCAAAAGCACCCGACCGTTGCCACATAATTGTTCCTATTTTAAATTTTGATATATTTACAATCCAAAGGACAAAATTTAACAAAGTTCAACTAAACCATTTTTTAAAACCTAACCTAAACTAAATTTCTTAAGTCAAACTATAAAAAAATGTGCTAAGATCTACAAAATCAAATACACATAGTATGAAAATATATATTGTAAAGATTCTCATACGACTACTTCTGTGTTATAGATCTTAACATATTTTTCTATAAATTTAATCAAATTTGAACAAATTTGACTTAAGACAAACTAAAATATTTAATTATTTGAAATGAAGGTAGTATCAATCAACACGAGCGGCTGCAACATTTCGCGGCAAGCATGGCTTCCTCGTTGTGGAGATCAAGAGTCATTGTTTTTTCGAAACGGAGGCAAAAGTTTTGCCTCATCGATTAATTAAGAAAAAAAGAATTGCCCAGTTAATTTAAGGAAAACCGGGCGAAAACCTACACAAATAAAGCACGGACTAACTACTCACATGGCAAGAAATCCCCCAACCACACAGTCGGCCCTTGCCAAACTCTCCGAATGCATAGCATCCACAAACCCTGACACTACTACTACGCCAAGTGAATCCCAACAAGAACACCACAACACAAGACATCATGCACCTCCCAATCCAAGAGGACAAGCCGAGAGACCGAAGATCATCCATCAAGCAACCAGAGACGCCTTGCCTATGACGTCACTCTTGCCTTTGCCCATCTTCTTTTGTTTGTCCCTTATTGGCGTTCCTGTCAGGAGGCAAGCAATCGACCTGCCCAAACTAGGTCTAGCAACCTCCACGCTAGCGAGCAAGTCACAAAGTTCCTTCGCGAAGAGAGCATTTGAATTTGGAGTTGGAGTAGGTGCCAACACACTTGGCTCAAGAGTCATTGTAATTTCACAAAAGAAATTCACTCATTGTAATATGGGACAGAGACGGGACATGGTAGTACCCCCTCTGTAAATAAGTAGTGATCTAAAACATTTCATATTTGTTTATAGAAGGAGCCGAGCTGAGGAGGTGGCCATGGCCGGAGCGCCAGTGGCTGCCGGGGCGCAAGGAGCCGGGTTGTGGACGGCTGGGAGAGCAGCGGAGATGGAGCTCTCGTGCTTCCATAATGAAGCCAGCTTTCGTAGGCGGTGACTAGCAAGAGTGGATGCCGGAGAAGGAACGGGGATCCAGGACTTTTTTTTAGCTTGCGGCGGCCGCGACGACGAGCGAGCGTGGACGAGAAAGGGGAACGGGATTTGGTATAGGAACGGGATTAGCGACTTTTTATTGGAAAAATTATAGGATTAATTGGCAGGTTGCATTGAGATTCGTTTTTGCCAAGTGCCCTCTCCTCAACAGGGTCTCACGATCGGGGTATACGACCCGGGTCGCATAAGATTATTTTCCATCAACCTGGGTCAGACGTGCAATGTGGTCTTGGTTGGGTCACGAAGAAAGCAAAAGCAACAGTATTTTCAAGAGGCGCGGCGCGGGTCAATGTGCTTCCAAGGAGTGGCAATGGGACTATGGAAGAACAGCGTCTGCTGAATAATGGGCGCCGCCGTTGAACGAACCAACTGGACTACGGACTACCTCCGCGGTCACGAATGTAGACAGCAGTGAGCTGGCAACGGATCGTCAACATCAGCAGCTATCTTACGATTGCGAGAACCACCGGCACATTTTTATACTCCCTCGGTTCCGAGATGCAAGACGTTTGTTTACGCTATGAGACTTAGTAAAAAACACACTGTTTAATAGAGTAATAACTAGACCAAAATAAACCAAGACAAAGTTCCATTTGCTACTCACAAGACATATCGCTATCCCAATTCTAGCATATACTACGATTACGATTTTAGGTACCCTTGGGTTATGCACTGTTGATGGTAGTGGAACATTCCTTCTTTCTTTCTTTTTTTTGAGCGGAAACACCCGAACTTTATTACTGCATCACCACATTGTTTACATAATTCGGGGGGTCCAAAAGCCACACATAGCGGCCAGGAGCTAGGTGTAAAGCATTTTTAGCTATATTGTGGGCATCAACATTCGATTCCCTACAAGAATAAATAAAAGAGATATCACTACTTGTTTGAAGGATTTTCCTAATTTCTGCAATGACCATTGCATTCGGTCCTTGTGCGCCTTCCTCTATATTCTTTACCACTGTCACTGAGTCACATGCAATTACCGCTGAATTGATCTGGAGATCCTGCGCTAGATGTAAAGCTTCACAACATGCAAGTGCCTCAGCGCAAGATGGATCAATGATCCCCTCCTTAACCATTGCTGAACTTCCTTGGTATACGCCAGCTTCATTTCTGAAAATTACTGCAGCCGCGCACTTCCGTCGAGACGGACAGATAGCTCCATCTACATTACCCTTCATCCAACCCACAGGCGGTGGAGTCCAGACGGACGAGCGATGCACCCTCTCCTGCGCATGAACACTAGTAGATGGATCCTCCAGCTCTCGCAGTTCTGAAATATAGTGAGTTATAAATTTGCAAGTAGCAAAAGGGGTCTGAAACTTATCCTCATGAATCACATCACGTCTCACTTTCCATACTGCCCATAGTGCAACAATGACCTTCACATACTCCTCTTCATTCAACTGATCTTCCGGTTGGAAGAGCCAATTCTTCGCATTTTGGCTCGGTGCATGCTTTGATGTTGTCATATAAACCTTCGTCCAGAAGTACCCAAATGCACCGAGACATTCTGCACTCGAGCAGAGAGTGTCCTCCCTGCACCCACATATAGTACATACATCCGTTGTAGCCATATTTCTGTGATGAGCAACGTCGGCCGTGGGTAGACTCTGTCGTGCAAGCCGCCATGCAAAAATTCTCAGTTTTGATGGTATTCGATGCTTCCATAATCTGGTCCAGGCTTTATCCTCTATAGCTGCATTCGAGTTCCCTGGCCGGCCGTCCAACCATGCCTCGCGCCTCGACTTGGTGTGAACAATCATCCGGGAGGCTGCAGACCTCACGGAGTACAAGCCTGATTTCTCGTGACACCATGCCCAGGCGGAAAATAATAGCCCAGTTTCTTGGTTTATATTTATTATTAGAATGGGTCATCTGGTCCATCGTCACCCTATCTTTGTTTCTTTGTACTGGGAGACATTCGGTATGGGTCATGGGCTGGTCTGCGATGATTTGTGGGACCGAGGCAAAACAGAGCCACGGAGAAAACCAGGTTAGAAGCTTCTAGATGGTTCCCACAATCAGCCCTGGAAGCTTCCCAAAACCTAGACTCGTCTTACGCTCAAAATCTGCTTAATGGCCTGGCCTATAAGAACATGAGTACTTAGCAGTGGGCACCTTTATATATAGATAGGGCATTTCCTATTTAGCGCAAACGGGCACACACCAACGCTCCGCTCTGGGCCGGCCCATCTACCCATTTTTTCCTTTGTTTCCTTACAACGCAAGAAAAATGCATCAAGGTTCATTAAAATAACCACCCCGCCACCCAGCCCGCGCTGTTTACTTACATCTCTTTTGTTATTTTATTCTCCCTTCTTTTATTTTTCTTTTTCTGTTTTACTTATTTCCTTCTTATTTTTTCCTTCTTTTCTTTCTTCTTCCTGGTTTGATGAACTTTTATTTGAATTCGTCAACTTTTTTATAAAAACTGATGAATTTTTATTCAAATTCTCAAACTTTCTTCGAATATCATGATATTTTTTCATATTCAATGAAACTTTTTCAAAACCGATGTACTTTTTTCCAGTTTGATTAACTATTTTAAGAATCTATGGTTTTTTAAATTGATAAAAAATCAATTTGATGAACTTTTTTATAAAATGGATGAAATTTTCTTAAAATTTGATGAACTTTTTTCAAATTTGATGCGCTTTTTTATATTCGATGAACCTTTTTGAAATGAATGAGTTTTCTTTTCAAATTTGATGAACTATTTTTTGTCAAAATCGTCGATGAACTTTTTTCCAAAGTCACAAAAAATTTCAGCTTTGTGTTTTTTTAAATCATGAACAATTTTTGAGTGTTGCGAATTGTTTTCTAAATTCATGAACTATTTTTGAATTTTCCGCCAGCAACACTTAGTGTTTCGACCCTGCTACTGCACCTCTTGACGCTACAGTACCTCGTGACGCGACAGTAACCACTAACTCTATAATAGTGCATCGACGAAATCACTAGTTAAGGAGCACTCCTTGCAAAGCTCACTCCCACCTACCAAGGATGCAACAAGTGTCGCACTGTATGTACGGCACTTGTCACAACATAGGAGTTTTTCTTTTCTCGAAGATCCGTCCACTACTAGGGAAAACCTTATACACAGAACTTTAGCAGTAGCGTGTGTTAAAAAAGCACGCTAGTGCTAAGTAGCAGTAGCGCATTGGCGTAAACAGCGCTACAGATACAATTGTAGCAATAGCGCGCCTGAAGATAAAATCGCTACTACTAAAATTCCCACTGCTAAGCCAATAGGCTACACATAGTAATAGCGATCTACTGCGAACAGCGCTACCGCTACTTGCTTTGTAGCAGCGCGTTTATGCAGAAATGCGCTACTGCTGAAGGAAATAAAATTAAATGGAAAGCAAATAGAAAAGTAAATGAAAATGAAAGAAATAGAAAAGGAGAAAGGAAAAATAAAATGTAAAGAAAAAATAAATGAAAAAGGAAAAAAAGAGAAAGGAATAGCAGTAGCGCATATCCGGGAACACGCTATAGCTAACTTAGCAGTAGCGCACTTCCTGGAACGCGCTACTGCTACTTTTGACTTAACCGCACGGTTCGTTCTTCCCCATGGCCACTTTCCCCAAATCCCAACTCCTCCGCTATCGCCCCGCCGTCGCCCGTCAGCCGCCGCGCGCTCTCCCGTCGCTCTCCACACACCCTCGACGCCGCCCCCGACCCCGACCTCGACGCCACCCTCCGCGCGCGCCCGAGCCCCGACCCCGACCTCGACGCCACCTGCCCCTCCCTCGACGCAGGCACCCGAGGTGAGCACGTCTGCTCCTCCCCCTCCCCTACCTTTGCCTAGGGGTCTTCAAATTTTAATTGCATCAAATTAGTTAGGGTTCATCTAGGGGTGGAAACGAATCGGATGCGGATCGGATAGTGCTCTAACCACTTCCGTTTTCATATTTACAAAACGAATACGAATGTGAATACGGATGTTATCGGATACGGACGCGGCTTGGATGTTTTCTTGATTCGAAACGGATACGAATAATAGCGACATATTGCTTAAGTGTATTAGTCAATAGCTATGTGACATGAAGTATTCAACTTGTGACATGCAATAAGTCAATGATAAATAGGTTTATCAGTAAACACTATTGTAATGCATAATAATTTCTAAGATTAATCATAAAACGAGTAAATTTTGACCACTTATTTGACTTTTAAGTTGGATAATTGGAATATCCGATCGAATACAAATATCGGATATTTCGGATTAACCGCTACCACTTTCCACCCCTAGGTTCATCAAATTAGATGGTAATTAGGGCAGTAATTCCTAGGTACTAATTAGTTAGTAAGAACTAGGTACTAATTAGGTACTAGTTTATTTTTATTTATAGTAAGTTTATTTTTAGTAAGAACTAGTTGAATTAATAGAACTAGTTGAACATGTCACATTTGTTGTTATTTTTTGGTTAAAGCAATTATTCCCGCATCGACGTCGACAATGCCTATCCCGCATCCTCGTCATCGACTCGGCGGAGGACACCTGCTTGACCAGATGGGCCATGTCCGGGACTGGGCTGCACCGGGCTGGTACTGGGAGGCGCTACCTACCAGGGGCGCGGCTTGGTGAGGAGTCAGCCCGTCGTTGACCCGAATCTTCTTTGATGGCGGTCGCTTGGGCCAGTGACAGTACAGAGGCTTGAGGACCCGGTGGAGGTGGTACGTCACCGTGTCAGCGAGGAGGACGCGCATGTCTGTCGCTACTTGGTTGCGTTGGAGCACAGGTTCTTCAATACCTAGCAGGTTCTCTAGGGATCTCACTGGAACTATGATCCTGTGATGGTTCCTTCTCTTCGGGTGTCCACCGCCCGCGCCGATACCCATCGTTTGCTAGGGTTTTAGTTATATTAGTGATGTTATATGTATGATACTATTCAGGATGTATTAGTGATAATATTCGACGATGTACGGACGCAAGAGATGATTTACTTTTGCTTATTGAATGCATGCTAATTTGAATACTTATTTATTTTACGATTTGGTTTTGCTTATTGAATGCTCATGTCAATATGAATCCTATAAGATATTTTGAAATGTATATCTTGTGTTGCTCAAATAGGATATGTGCTTTCCCAAGTGGCTGGTCATGTTTGCAGGTTACACCTCTGAGTGGTCTATGTTTTGCCGGAGTGTTGATTCATTTTCGTTTCGGCAAATTTCAGGCGCTCGATATGTCCTATTTTAGCAAAGGTCATGCCGTATTTTTCCTTGAATTTTGGCATGACTTGTGCCAGAATATGTAGGAAATATCGAGTGCCCTGGATTTGTGTGTTGAGTATCCTGGTAGTTGCCTTCGACTGATTTTCAATTAATATTTCAACTATGAACATAGGAAATGTCTGACGACGAAAAGGATTTCGGTATTTGCGAGTACTGCGAAGACGAGCGCGGCCTGTGCGACAGAATCTTCCTAGATGATGATAGGCGCTTCGGCATCAAGCTGGATGAGAACTTCGAAGTGGATACAGTAAGTCACAACGACAAGTCTTTTTTCGTAATTAAGCATGACATCTTCTTCATTTGCTTCAACTTATAATTTATTTATTTTTACTATTCTACTAGCGTATCCCCTGCCATGCAAAAAAATTTGTCTTGGATAAGATAGATTTCAGTCATATGAAAACTACTATGGAGGTAATGAGAGTTTACTTGAAGACCGAGCATGGTTATACTTTCCACGCAAAATTATACAACGCTGACACCTAGACCTATTTTGAATGCAAAACTTGGCAAGCACTATGCAAGACTTATGCATTTGAGCATCACCTTTGATATTCTTCCGGAAGATGACATTGAAGGTAATATCGACATCTGGGTCGATGTGCAGACGCCTCCAGTTATAGCATTATGTGAGTTTCTCAACCATATTTATGTCTTCGATATTGTTTATTCAAAAATAGTTAACAACTAATTTCTATTGACAACTTATTTCCATTCAAGCAAATATGTCCGGCGCTTGGTAGACATGACCGTCCACTGTCCCGGGGCTGAACTAAACTGCGAGAAGATAGGTCATTATGTCCCATGGCTTGAGGGTCTTCATACTGTCAAGACAAATTATTTCCTGGACTTAAAAATCTTAGTACTCAAATTGTGCGACCAATAGTGTTCGTATTGAACTAAGGTCACATCTATTTAGGAAAGATGGTAAAATATTTACTATTTGTCCTCAGTGCATCTTTTGCACACATTATTTTTTAAGCTAAACTTCATTGCTAAGTATGTTACTATACGATGTTCTTCAACAGGGACTCCCGATGAATGCTGTGCCTCATTGGATTGAGACTAAAGGTCGCATGAGAATGGTTAGCTTACGGCCAAGACATCCTACAATGCACTTTAGTGCATTCAGAATTTTTAAAAGCGAGGAATGCTTAATAGTGAAAGACTAGAGCAAAATTGTGAACGATCGCAGAGAAGTATTAGGGGGCAGCAGTCAGAAGCGCAGCCCACGATTAGGAGACAGGTTCATCTGCATGCTCCAACATGATGAAGCGGGAGTACTACACATGTTTTATACTATTTTACCTGAGAGAGAGTAGTAGGAGTGATTAGCTAGCTAGAAATGAGTTTGAAGATGATGATGTGCTACACTATGACTATGATGATTAAATAGCTAGTGTTGGTGGCAATGACTATGATGATTATTATTAGCTAGTGTTGGTGGTGATTAGATAGCTACCGCAGCTAGTGTTGGTGGTGATTACCTAGCTAGAATGAGTTTGAAGATGATGATGTGCTACACTATGACTATGATGATTAAATAGCTATTGTTGGTGGTAATGACTATGATGATGAATAAATAGCTTGTGTTGGTGGATTAGATTCAAGTGGAGGCAACATGTGGTGCACATCGAAAGTACTACTAGTACAAACTAGATTAAGTTTGGATTAGTAGTATACTTTTGACATGCACCACATGTTGCCTCCATTTGAACCTAATCCACCTTCATTTGACACACTGTTATGGACATAATGATATAACAACCTCATATTTGGTATTGTACCAAAATTTGTAGAATGGCGTATAAATACACTAAAAATTAAAAAAAGAATACTAGTAGCGATGGAGAGTAAACACGCTACTACTAGCTATATTAGCAGTAGCGCGGGAGTGAACAAATGTTGCGGCTATATGTCTTAGCAGTAGCGCATGTCGCACGCGCTACTGCTAAGGAATAGTTGTAGCACCTTACTAGTAGCGTGATGTCCCGCGCTACAAGTAGGCATTAAACCCGCACTACTACTAGGGTTTTCCCTAGTAGTGGTCTATTCAAAATGTTTTAATTGTCAAATAGTGTGTCCAAATCTTGAACAATTTTCACTTTTGGAATACTCACGTCAAGATCTTCAAAACTAGAACCTATGTTGGTTTCTGGAGGAAATATGCCCTAGAGGCAATTTTAAAATTATTATTTATTTCCTTATATCATGATAAATGTTTATTACTCATACTAGAATTGTATTAACCGGAAACTTGTGTGAATACATAGACAAAAAACAGTGTCCCTAGTATGCCTCTACTTGACTACCTTGTTTGTCAAAGATGGTTATGTTTCCTGACCATAGACATGTGTTGTCATTTGATGAACAGGATCACATCATTAGAGAAGGGTGTGATGGACAAGACCCATCCGTTAGCTTGGCATAATGATCGTTTAGTTTTATTGCTATTACTTTCTTCATGACTTATACATATGTTCCTCTGACTATGAGATTATGCAACTCCCGAATACCGGGGAACACCTTGTGTGCTATCAAACATCATAATGTAACTGGGTGATTATAAAGATGCTCTACAGGTGTCTCCAAAGGTGTTTGTTGGGTTGGCATAGATCGAGATTAGGATTTGTCACTCCGTGTATCGGAGAGGTATCTCTGGGTCCTCTCGGTAATGCACATCATTATGAGCCTTGCAAGCAATGCGACTAATGAGTTAGTTGCGGGATGATGCATTACGGAACGAGTAGAGAGACTTGCCGGTAACGAGATTGAACTAGGTATGATGATACCGACGATCGAATCTCGGGCAAGTAACGTACCGATGACAAAGGGAACAACGTATGTTGTTATGCGGTTTGACCGATAAAGGTCTTCGTAGAATATGTAGGAGCCAATATGAGCATCCAAGTTCCGCTATTGGTTATTGATCGGAGATGTGTCTCGGTCATGTCTACATAGTTCTCGAACCCGTAGGGTCCGCACGCTTAACGTTCGATGATGATTTGTATTATGAGTTATGTGATTTGATGACCGAAGTTTGTTCGGAGTTCCGGATGAGATCACGGACATGACGAGGAGTCTCGAAATGATCGAGAGGTAAAGATCGATATATTGGAAGGCTATATTCGGACATCGAAAAGGTTCCAAGTGATTCGGGTATTTTTCGGAGTATCGGAGAGTTACGAGAATTCGCCGGGAGAAGTAGTGGGCCTTAATGGGCCATACGGGAAAGGAGAGAAGGGCCTCAAGGGGTGGCTGCCCCCCCCCATGGGCTGGTCTGAATTGGACTAGGAGGGGGCGGCGCCCCCCTCCTTCTTTCTCCCATCTTCATCCTTCCCTTCCTTCTCCTAGTTGGAATAGGAAAGGGGGGCCGAATCCTACTTGGACCGGGAGTCCAAGTAGGACTCCGCCCCTTGGCGCGCCCCCTCAAGGGCAGGCCTCCTCTTCCTCCCTCCTTTATATACGTGGGCAGGGGGCACCCCAAAGGCACTCCAAGATTTGTCTTAGCCGTGTGCGGTGCCCCCCTCCACAATTACACACCTCGGTCATATCGTCGTAGTGCTTAGGCGAAGCCCTGCGCCGGTAACTTCATCATCACCGTCGCCACGCCGTCGTGCTGGCGGAACTCTCTCTCGGCCTCAACTGGATCAAGAGTATGAGCGACGTCATCGAGCTGAACGTGTGCTGAACATGGAGATGTCGTACGTTCGGTGCTAGGATAGGTCGGATCGTGAAGACGTACGACTACATCAACTGCGTTGATAAAACGCTTCCGCTTTCGGTCTACGAGAGTACGTGGACACACTCTCCCCGCTCGTTGCTATGCTTCTCCTAGATAGATCTTGCGTGATTGTAGGAAATTTTTGAAAATACTGCGTTCCCCAACAGTTTCGACAAATTTTTTTTGCCGAAAAAAGGATGTAAAAACCCAAACCGGGAGAATGTTTTTCCCTTTCTGAGAGGCATGGCCGTGACTCTCGCGAAAACAAATCTGTGCCTCTACGAGAAGTAAATCCGTGCCTCTTGTTGTAGTGAAAAATTGCGTTATTTTTCCCTTTTGCTAGAGGCACGGCCGTGCCTCTCGCGGAAGCAAATCCATGCCTTCACTAGAAGTAAATCCGTGGCTCCCGCGGAAAAAAAAACCAGTATATGCGTTTTTTTCCTTTTCGAGAGGCACGGCCATGCCTCTTGTGAAAGCAAATCCATGCCTCTACAAGAAGTAAATCCGTACTTCTCGTGGTAGGAAAAGGAAAGAAAACGTATTTTTCTCTTTTGCTAGAGGCATGGTTGTGCCTCTCATGAAAGCAAATATATGCCTCTGCAAGAAATAAATTTGCGCCTCTTGTGATAGGAAAAAAAACGTGTTTTTCTCTTTTGCTAGAGGCACAGCCGAAAAATCCGAAAAAATCATTTAAAAGCCGAAAATGCGTGCAGAAAAATAAAAAATAAAATCTGAAGGAATCGTCCAAAGCGCGACATGTGGCGGTTGCTAAAAGCGTGCCAAGTGACATTCTCTTGTTCCATCCCAAATGACCCTTGTGGAGGCACCGAAGGAGTGCTCTTTGATTAGTTGCTTCCATGCATCGATCCTGCTAGTGTACTATGCATATGGGCCAACCCAATAAGGGATGCTTTGTGCGCGAGGAAGGAAAACTGGCGCTACATGCGCCGATTAGGAGCTTCCTATGGTGTGGCATCGCGCTTCATTGTAGCCTTTAGTGGGCCTGTCCAGTAGGAATTTCCTCACATGTTGTTTCTTGCGGACCTCTGCTTTTTTCTATTTGTTCTATTTTTCTAATCTTATTTATATTTTTTAATATTCCAAACATATAAAATGTATAATTTTTTATTTCAAATATTTGCTTACTCAAGTTTGAAAAATGTTCACCATACATTAAAAAAGTTTAGCAAACTTACTAAATCAAAGCTATTGGGCTCACCGTTAGAAGCGGATGTTCTAGCGAGCCGTGCTTCTGTCTCGCGGTAAGTGAGACATAGTACTGGCGGAGTGGCTGTAGTAGCGAGACAAATGTAACGTCGCCTGAAGGAGACATGAGTGGGCAAGCCCTCTAGGAAATTAAGAGAAAGTGTGTTTGTTCGCTATGTACCTTTGTTTCATTCCTTTTTTTCCTTTTTTCAATTTTAATTATATCTCAAAATATAATGATTTTTATTTTTTTAAAGTTACTTGCTCAATTTTTCAGAATGTTCATCCACATTAAAAAAAGTTTTTGAAACATAAAAATTATTCACCTGATTTTTAAAAATATTAAGACCATTCAGGAAAAAAAATGTGACATTTAGAAATGTCCACACGTTTAAAACATGTTCATCGCAGATTTTTCTTGCTATAAAATGTATTTGCGTGAACATTATCGAAATGTTCGTACCATTCAACAAATGTTCACACATTTAAAAAATAAATCATTTCATGACATTTTTTTAAACATTTCAACGTGCATATGCAAAATACTCATAATGTATTTAGAAAATGATCAACGTGAATTTTAAAAAATGTTTAATATGCATCAAGATAAATTGCTTCTGAAACTTTAAAATGTTCAACTTGTATATATATAATCTGCAAGATTTATATGAAAAACATTCGCATGTATCTAAAAAAGCTGACATGTCTTTGAAAATAGGAAAAAAAACTAAAATTGAAAATTGAAAAAATGAAATAAGAAAAAAAAAATGGAAAACTGGTAAACCAGTACAGAAAAAACCTATGGAAGAAAGAAACATGAAAAAGGTCGTCTGAAACCTTGTGAAAACCCCATGGAGGACCCCAAAATAGCTACAAATGGCATGCTCTCATACTATTTGGGCCGGGTCCTGCTAGAAAATCAGAAGGCCAGTGGGAGTTCTGTCTCGCATTAAGCGAGATATAGTCTCTATGGCGCACACACACCTTAACGTTCTGTTTACTTAAGTAGGACGTTCACATACTCCCTCCGTCCATGAATATGTGTACATCTAGATTTTGTCCAGTCAAAAATTTAAAAAAATTACCAACTTTATAAGAAAAGGTAGTAGCATTTATGACACTATAGTAGTATTAATAGATTCGTTTTGAAATGTACTTTCATAATATGCCAATTTGATGTCATATACGTGTTTGCTGACATTTTCCTGATGAAAATATCATCAAGCACGTAATATTCATGACACTAAAGTAGTATTAATAGATCCGTGTTGAGATGTACTTTCACAATATACCAATTTGATGACATTTTCACCGGGAGCATACTCTTTTCTATATAGTTGTTCAAAATATTAAAACTTTGATTTGGGACAAAAGTTAGATGTACATTTTTTTCGTGGACGGAGCGAGTAGACTGCCATCCACCGGTTTCAAGAAGCTTCTGCCTAGGTTTTATTTTTCTACGTTTATACCTTGTTTACTTGGGTTTTTGTTCATTATTTGTGTATTTATTGGTTTTTCAATTATTTTAACTTTTTATGCATATTTTTTAAATTCAAAACTTTTTATGATTCACACTTATTTTTAAAATTTGTGAACACTTTTTTTGGTTTAGTCTGGCTTTTGCCCATCGCAATTACCTAAAATAGAACTTGTTTGTGTACGCCAATTTTGCTTGATATTGTAACTGGCAAAAAATTGAGCCTGTAAATGTACAAAACCCTTAGATTCACCTGTAGTATTACATCACACCCCACGAACTCTGAACAAACCCGTAGATTTCTCTATACTATTACATCACACAACGCTAGTTCTGAATCTTGCTAACACTGCAAGCAGGGCTTATGAGCTGAAAATATTACATACATGGCCAAGATCACTAGACAAAGTGCTCTCTGAATGTTACTGTAATATACTACACGGTAAAATGGTAAATGCACCGACCCTGTACAAGGCTGGTGGCTCCCTTGCCATCCCTGCAGGCGGTCTGCTATCTTTCAAATACTAGCATGTACCCGCCTCGTCGATATGTGAAGGCAACCTTCTCATGCTTTTCCTTATATTGAACTGAACGCACCAAGTTTCTCCCAAACCATGCAATCCTACAGAGCATATTCGATATTAGTTACTTTGTTTGAAGTACAAAAACAATTGATGTAGTATCCTTCAAAACAGTATGTGATCAGCTTACAGTCCTTATTGAATCTATTACATTCTGGAGACTGGAGCATGTTCCTTTTCTTGTCCCAGCCCAGAAAATTTGATCTAGGAATCCTGTTTAAAAAATAAAAATAAGAATTGTACTACCTTGACAGTTGATGAATAGATGGGAACTTTTCTCGCCAAAAAAAAAACAATAATCAAACTGAAGATGGAACGAAACAACACTTGCGCACCAGACTTGTACAATAACTGGAGACTAAGTTGTTGTAAGAAAGTGAGAAAATATATCTGTCAAAAAACAACCCACAACTTAACAATTGATTATCATATTCACGTATAACTGTAATACTTTGAGACAACCAGATAGAGCAAACTCGTATACTTGGTAATAATAAAAATCTAACACAGCAAAATTTCTCTATTTGAATGTTCTTTCCTAAAGATATGTCATCATAAAACAACATATCTGTTATAACCAGTTATACAATAAGTACCCTAAACATAAATAGCATCATTGGATAGTGAACCTTTGAACTATATGGTGAGAGCAGCCATCTCCTGGATTTTTCAAGTTCTGCTATCGTTAGTGCTTGTTCTATTGAGTTTGGGCACATACGTTGACACTCTCCGGAGCTACTCAGCTGTTGCAAATAACACCAAGGGAGACACAATCCTGTATGAAGCCTTAGTCATGGGGACGAGACTTGCCTGCTTCCCCGGGGTGCGCCCATCCGTGCTCCCGTATACGTGGCATGATTTGATTGGAACAAAATAAGGCCCGGCCCCACCCCTTAAAATCGGAAAGGGGGGGGGTGATTAGATTAGAAAGAAAAAAGAGAAAAAGATAGCCGTAGGATGGAGTGGGAGCATGGGGAGGGAGCAGGCAAGCCGGATCCTAGTCATGGTATACTGTAATCTTTTCTTTAAGAAAAATGCCCATTACGGGTGATTTTATTAAGAATATTAACAGGTTACATCATATGCCAATGAGTTCAATATATAGAAGGACAGAAGGGACAGGAAGCACAACATGTATTTAGTACAGGTAGCATGCCTGCTAATTTAGCTCCCTACCAATGAACTGGCTTTGCTTCTGTGGAATTGTCTTCTTCTCTAATTACCAAAACTGTTGGTCAGCTGCTATTAAATGGTCAATAATATCGTCCGGCTGGATGAGACATCTCTCACCTATGATGACTCATTTGTGAGATACTCCTGAGAACCTGAGTGAACAGAGCAAGATGCTTTTATCTTGGATGTGGACTCCAAGTATACCGATTAAGAAGGCAAATAAGGGGGACATCAGAGAAGCAAGTTGTAAGAAAATCATGCTTATTTGCAAGTTAAGATATGTTCAGGTTAAACCACAAACTGGGATATCTTAGGGCGATTTGTGTTTTAAATGTACTTTTAGGCTACCTACATGTTTGGTTCTGCATATAAATGAAGATCTCAGCACAAAAAAAATAAGGAATACACTATTTGTCTCTATCTAAGCAGGTGACCAAGAATTTCGAAGAATTAACCGTATGACAGTAAATTAAATAGTCACCATCTTAAATAGCATAAGAACAACATACACACGAAGAAGAAACTACACGGCATAACTCAATAGCTATTTAAAAGAAGTATTCCATATAATATATAAAACTTGCTTCTTATTCCTTCTATTACCCAGCGACACACAAAGATAACTCATTATTTAGCTTAAAATCATTACTATTCCATTTTGAGGAAATTCAAAAAAGAAAAATAATTTTAGCAGAACTAAAAGTTACTTATCATTAGTTACCACTATTAATGATATAAAATTCCATCATTTGAAATTGAAACACTAACATACATGTTGTGTGCTGCTCTTTGTTCAAGCATAGGTAAGGAACTAAGTCTTACCTTGGATTCTGCAGAAGCGTACCTTCTATCCTTCCACTCCCTCTCATTTCTTCACTACCAGAAAAATGAGCCCGTCAACATTACAGGGTAAAGAAAAATATGTACATCCGTGAAGAAAGCTCATGTAAAATTAGGTAGCAAGGCATGTGAACAAAAGATAGATTAACCTGTTTTTCTGGAAGCCTCAACAAAAGGATTGAACAGAAAAATTTGCTTCTTGGATCAGAACATATACACAATCGGTGATCAATGGATTCCAAACTGGTAAAATAGAAAACGATATGGAAGTTCTTAATTCAGTGAATTTTTATATTTGTACATTTTAATACTTGACAATTCAGGAGGTAAAAACAACAGCAGGATGTTCCTTGGAACAATAAGAATAAACATGACATGATTTGAAGATGAATCATCGTTTTCTCTACACAACTTATGGTAACTCATAGCTTCATTTTGGTTTCAAGTTTAGCAGTGCTAATTGTCGCTAGCGCACTAAAATCAGGCTAGAGATACCACAATATCAGCAAGTAGCAAGAATCAACAAAAGGTAGCTCACCCAGGTTGCCACCATGTTGAAGCTCTCTGTAGTTAACCAATTCATCCCCCATGTTGAAGCTCTCTGTAGTTAAACAATTCATCCCCTTGAGCCCAGTGGAGAACTTCTGCCGTGTTACTTCCGTTTCCAATTCCTGAATCTTGCATGTATAGACCTTATAAGGTCCACAGTCTGCTTGGAAAAAATATAACAGTTCAAGTATGGTGGCATGACAATGTGCACAGAGAACTTTATTTGATTCGAGAGACTTTTTTCTGCAACAACCGAAAGATGCATAAAACAACATTAGAGATAATAATGAACTAATTTGATTGGTGAATACACCAAACCCACCTGAAGTTACTACGGGAAAACAGGAGTTCACACTGCACCTGCTATATTGACTACTCAATTTTCGCATCTTTGCTGTAACTGGATCTCTGTTTGATCTATTCAATTTCAATAGGATACATAAGGATAAACATACGATGGCAACCCAAATAAAGTATGCAAAGATTTATTCAAGGATAGAGCAAGCTTACCGTTGCTTTGTTGTGAATATTTCGTACACAATCCGTGGCTTAGCCTGCGTGAACAACCCGAGCGGCGGCGACCGGCGAGCAGGGAGAGGGCAGCCGCGCGGGCTAGGGAGCCAAGCGGGGAGGGGGCAGCCGCGCGGGCTAGGTAGCCACGAACACGCACATGAACCAGGGGTTCGAGCACCCAAGCAAACACCCCACCAGCATGCGCTCGTACTCATGCACATGGCAGCAGTGGGGGCAGACCGTCCAGAGCACATCTCTGAGACGGAAACGCCACGCCGAGGGGCCAGGAGGTTGGCTAGGCGACGGAAGGCCCGCTTGACGTCCGGGGCGTCGGGGTTGGGCTGGAGCTGGAGGATGAAGAGGGAATCGAGGCGGCCGGAGGGGAGGAGGCACTCGACGGCAAGGTGGACGCAGCCCCTCGCCGGTACGCCCCCTGGTGGCGGCTCGGCAGCCGAGCCCCTCCGCGGCCGCTTGTGGATAAGCGAGGCCGGGGGCCATCTTAGGCGGCGGTAGAGTGGCAGGAGACGCCGAGACGGGATAAGCGGCGGGCGGCAGGCGGCAAGCGGCAGCAGACGGGATAAGCGGCAGGCGGCGAACGACAGGAGTCTTCGAGAGGGAGCAGGCCACCGCTCGGCAGACTGAAAAGTTTGACCATGAATCAAATTGCAGGAAACGACAGTGACAGGAACCAATACAGAACCAGATGAGCGATCGAGACGGCGCCGCCGTGGAGGAAGAAACGCTAAACATACGCTAAATCTATCTAAACTAGATGATAACCCGCACGTTGTTGCGAGAATCGGTTGCAGTATATTTAGATGATATTTGATTGTATGGAATATAAATATTTGGATTAGTAACAATGTGAAACAAAATAAAAAAAGTATACAACTTAGTATATTTTATTAGGTACAGTTGTAAAATATTTGTTGAATATAAGTAGAATAATAGAATGAATTTTTTTCCATGCATGGTTGCATGTGGTGGTTGGTTTTTCCTCATGCATGGTTGCATGATGAGGTGGGTCTTATCCCATTCATAATTGTATGATGATGTGGCATGCTTACATGTTGAGATAAATAAGTTAGTGGGGATGAATCTCTTAGGTATATAGGATAAGTCATATGGCAGTCCAAAAAAATTGAAACGGCAAACCAATATGGGCATCCAGGTCCCGCTATTGGTTATTGACTGGAGACGTGTCTCGGTCATGTCTACATTGTTCTCGAACCGTAGGGTCCGCACGCTTAAAGTTACGATGACAGTTTCATTATGAGTTTATGTATTTTGATGTACCGAAGGTTGTTCGGAGTCCCGGATGTGATCACGGACATGACGAGGAGTCTCGAAATGGTCGAGACATAAAGATTGATATATTGAAAGCCTATATTTGGGTATCGGAAGTGTTCCGGGTGAAATCGAGATTTTACCGGAGTACCGGGAGGTTACCGGAAACCCCCGGGAGGTATATGGGCCTTAGTGGGCTTTAGTGGAAGAGAGGAGAGGTGGCCAGGGCTGGACCGCGCGCCCCTCCCCCCTAGTCCGAATAGGACAAGGAGAGGGGGGCGGCACCCCCCCCCTTCCTTCTCTCTCTCCTCTTTCCCCCTTCCCGAATCCTATTCCAACTAGGTAAGGGGGGGGGATCCTACTCCCGGTGGGAGTAGGACTCCTCCTGGCGCGCCCTCCTCATGGTCGGCCGCACCCCCCCTTTGATCCTTTATATACGGAGGTAGGGGGCACCCCTAGAGACAAGTTGATCCACGTGATCATATTCTTAGCCGTGTGCGGTGCCCCCTTCCACCATAATCCTCGATAATATTGTAGCGGTGCTTAGGCGAAGCCCTGCGATGGTAGTACATCAAGATCGTCACCACGCCGTCGTGCTGACGGAACTCTTCCCGACACTTTGCTGGATCGGAGTCCGGGGATCGTCATCGAGCTGAACGTGTGCTAAAACTCGAAGGTGTCGTAGTTTCGGTGCTTGATCGGTCGGGCCGTGAAGACGTACGACTACATCAACCGCGTTGTGCTAACGCTTCCGCTGTCGGTCTACAAGGGTACGTAGATCACACTCTCCCCTCTCGTTGCTATGCATCACCATGATCTTGCGTGTGCGTAGGAAATTTTTTGAAATTACTACGTTCCCCAACAAAAACCTTGCCTGGAATAGAGGCTTGGGTATTCCTCTGATCGCCAGTTCCAATCACGCAGCAGTACGCGTTGGTTTCTCAGACCGCATCCCCTTTAACTAGTTGTTGAGTTGGTTTTCCCTCTCTTCTTCCCTCCCCCTTCCCGCGGGAGAGGGCGCGGGCACGGGAGATGGTTTTGGGTGGGTCAGGGGTGTTGGACAGGCACATGGAAGTGGTCCGGACGCCCGCAAAGCCCCACCCCTCTCGGTTTGCTTCCATTTTGCAGGAAAAAAGACGTCTGGACTGCTACACGGACCGATGTGTTACCGCGTTGGATAGCAAAACACGTCTGGACCGCCCGATCCGGACAGATGTGGGCGGTTTGACGGTCAACGTTGGAGATTCCCTAACATTAACACTAAATGAGTACATGACGGTCTTGTTATTTAGAAACCCGTCTCAAGTAATTTACTAGGTTGATACAATAAAACATTCTACCAAGTTCTGTAGATATTTTGATATACTATGGATACAAACACGTATAAATGTGACCTAATATATTAAGATCATAAATGTTTTGTGATCAACCTGGTACTTTTTGTGTGCTTAGGTTTAGCGTGAAGTTCAAATACAAACTTTTCACCTTTAGTGTCGATTTACTGAATGATTTTGATTAAAGTTTTGGAGGACCTTAGTCTACAAGTTTTTCTCCTGTAGAGACAATTTGGATCAAAGAAACCAGATCAAGAAAAACAAGTATTATATTTTTTTTCTATTCCTTAGTTCCGTACGATTGCTAACTAGAGGTTACTCATGAAAACTTTCTAGAGGGAGATTAGATCTCCCCTCCCCCAAGATTGTACAAAATTGTTATTAAAAAACATGTCTTGTATTCAAGACCATCTCTAGATTCTCATAGGATTTAGGATGTCATGGCATTCAAAACCAATGGTTTTTTTCCTATTTCTACGTGGAATTATGTGCTTCAAAGTGTCATTTAGGCAAAATTAGTTGTGTGAAATATAAAAAATTAGTATAAATAGGTGTTTCCGACATGTGATGTTAGAAGCCAAATTAAATAGTAGGCAAAATCCATGTTTAGGTTTTCAAGTTTTTTTGCGGGTAAGAGTTGTATTAATCAGTGAGCAAGAGGAATACAATCTAATTTACACAAGTCCACTGCCTCCGGGGGGCGGAGCCCAACCAAATTACTGTTTTACCTTCATCTTGCGAAAACTAAAAAGTCGCTAACCACATTCTGGTTGCGATTGACATAATAAACTCTAATTGTACGAATGGACATCAAATGCTTAATCTCAGTCACCAGGGAAGCGAAGATTTATCTATCTATGTCTCGACTATTAATAATGTTCACTGCGACTGTTGAGTCCATTTCCACGAGTATCGGAAGCTCCGGTCTCTAAATTGCAATGGAAATACCCTCCATGCATGCACCCAGTTCTGCCTCAAGAGCATTACGACAAGAGAAGAGTTCTCTAACACTACGAGAAAAAAATATTGCGCAGATTGTCGCGTAACACCATTCCGGTTGCAGCATTACCATTCTCAGTCTAAGATCTATCTGAGTTGAGCTTCACCCAGCCCGCCGGTGGAGGAGTCCACTTAACAGGCATTTTTTGCATTTGTAATTCATGTGGCAGTCTGTTCAAGTGATCAACGGAAATAACAGCCTTTCCTTTTGCCGGATCTACTATCGAGTTCTAGGCAATCATGAAAAAAGACTCAAGATTGCTACAAAGAAAAGTTTTAGAGGCCTGCATCGGAGGTGGGATATGGCCCTTTCAATCTGACTGAAGGGAAAAAGAACATCTAGCAACCATTCAACTCCCGTGTTGGTGATCTCCTATAGTTTTGCAAGATGCCAAACATCACTTATACATTTCCAAAGGTCCACTACCAGTGGGCATCTACACAAAGCATGGAAACATGACTCTGTTTCTCTATCAAAAATCGGACAAACATCCTTTCCTTCAAGTCCCCGCTTGTGTTTATGTTGCCACGTTGGAAGGGAATTAACAGCCACTCGCAATGCAAAATTCTTAACAGAAGGCAGAACATTGCAGCCCCAAATAAGTTTCCAACACGCCCTCCGACCATCAGGCGCCAAACTAGTTGATACTGAATTGGATTTGTACATCTCTTCGAAGGCCATATCATAGGATGACTTCACCGAGGAACGCACCCATCTTCCGCGGTCCCCCATGCAAGCACATCATCGCCGAGTCTTGGAGAGGCATGGATTTTTAAAATCTCTGAGACATCACATGCGAGAAAAAAAGTTTGTAGCAAGTTGACATTCCAAGAGCCATCTGTATACAACAGTCGCGAGACATAACATAGCCGGCAGCGGCCCTGTGAAGAGATAGGCGTATATGAAAAAGGTCTTGGGATCCAAATATCCCTCCAAATCCTTATACTTTGTCCATTACCAACCCTCCAAACCAGAACCTTTTTCAGAAGATCTAGGCCAAGAAGATGATGCATTTCTCGAAAAAATAGTGTCCTCCAATTTCCCATTTGGCTAATACCGAGCTTTGACGAGCTGAGCACAAAGACTCTCAGGCCTAGTCAACAGCCTCCATGCCTGACGCACTAGAAGTGCTTGATTGAAAATCTGGAAGTCCCTAAAACCAACACCACCTTTACTTTTCGGTTGTTGAAGCTTCTGCCAAGCCTTTCAATGGACCTTACGTTTCCCTTTACTCGCTCCCCAATAAAAGCTCCTGACCATATTTGCCAAGTCATCACAAACTGAAAAGGGTAATTTGAAAACACCCATGACATAAGTGGGAAGTGCTTGTGCCACAGCCTTAATAATGACTTCTCTACCAGGTACATACCCTCAATGACAAATTTCCAATTCTCTCTTGCAGCATCACTTGCAGCCTTGTGGTCTTGGGTGACCCTAATATATTATATCACATTTATATGTTTTTTTGGAACCCCAATAAATTAGAATAAACTCCGTTAGAAGTCTTTTAATTTTGCTGATTTTTTACTGTTCTATTCATAGATTTTTAAAAATGATAGCTTGGTTAAATAATGGAAAAACATGAATTATGAAAATTTTAAAAATAAATAAAAGTTTTACATTCACATGCGTAAATATGTTTGCCAAATATTTTTTAAATCCAATATTTCAAAATAAATTGACCATGTATTATAATTATTATATGCGTTGCATATTATAAAAGTGATATTCATATACTTATAACATATTCATCACGCATTGTAAACATTTTCAGCTTATATTTATAAAAAGTAATTCATGCATAAAAACAACGCAGAAAAAATAAATGGAAAATATGAAAAATTACAATAGAAAATAAGAAAATTGGTAGAAATATAGGAGGAAAGAGAAAATAAAAACAATGAAAAAACAAAAAAGCAACTAAATCTGAAACAACAAAAAAAGACGGACACAATCTTACATTGACTGCCCCAGCAACCAACACAGGGTTGCACGCGCGGCCGTCTATAGCTTTTTTTTGTAACAATATTAATATTGGGATGGAGTTGTATTTTATTTGTTACACCATATATTGAAGTGTGTTTGCTCTAGTTCATTATTTCTGAAAACATTTGTCGTTTCTACGCATGCTTGCAATGCAATTTTTGGCCTATGTGTTCCTGTTATGACAATCATTGATGTCATCTATACAAGAGGTTTTTTTAAAACAAAAATTTGCAAGTAAGAGCAAATGAACTCCCCACAAAAAAAATGATAATCCAGAAAAACTTTGGGGACATCCGGTAAACCAAACAACTTTGTTTTTCTTTCTTTGATGAAGAGTGACAAAAAAAAGGATAATCCAATGACTTGGATCAGAGCATTTGGGTGAGAAAAAGAGATGGGGTCAATCAAACCCAATTAATCGTGTCTGAGCCACTACGTGAAAGGCACAATAACCATAGAATCCAATTTCACGGGCGTAGTGAACCAACCTGTGATTAGATAATTAGGAGCATAGTGGTACCCTCAGCTCATTGGTGCTTGCATTTTTCTGAATTTATTTCAGGCCTTTCGACGATGCGCATTTAGTGGGAGGAGACGTCCCCATTGACTACGACGGCGTCTGTAGCGACTTCATCAATCTCAAGATGATATGACGGCTCAGTCGTTCGAAGGTGTTTATATGGACAAGGTGTATGTGCATGCGTTCATAAGAATAAGAACGAGTATATGCACTTGTATATATAAGCGTCCACTTCTGTATTTTGTGAAGTACTCACTCTGTCCGAAAAAGCTTATCTCAAACTTGTTTCTCAAATAAATGTATCTAGCATCAAATTAGTGCTAGATACATCCATTTGAGGATAAGTTTTTCGGAAGGAGGGAGTAGCACGCTGGAGTATGAGCCAGCTGTGCGCGCACACGGTTGCGTCGCAAAGCAGAACAAAAAGCGCGCAGCGCGCTGGAGTATCAGCCCGAGGTATTCGCGTGACATGTGGGCCCAGACTTCTCAGTGGGTCCTACTCATTGCCTCGCCGCGTATCAGTTTCGGCCGCCTCCAACTCTGCTCCTTCCCGCTTCGCCCCGCTGCTCCCGCCGCGCCGGTCTAGACCCGGTCCACATGAACCTGCAAGCTGGGACCCGCACGCCATTGAGACAAAGCAGGGGAATGCCGGTCGCGGTGCACCATGGACCGGCACCACCCACCACGTGACCGGTAGCTGGGATCCGATGCTTGCTCTGCTTTGCGCTGCACGCCGGCCGCCAGCGTCTCTATGTGATCCGATCACAGCAAACCGTAGGTGGATACGTTATTCAATTCCTCCTGTAGTAAATACCCATTTTATGTATCTCTCCGTCCGGAAATATTTGTCCTAAAAATGATTGTATCTAGACTTATTTTAGTTATAGATACATTCATTTTATCCATTTCAAAGACAAGTATTTCCGGACCGATGGAGTATATTTCTCTACCCTGACGAAAATATTGCATGGAACAACATTATACCCGCTCTTATACATTTCAAAATGTTTTGGTTCAAAAACTTCAAACCACCAAGTCAAAGATTTTCCTTCCCTTTTGGTCGATTTTTATACAAGATATTTGCCTGATCCAGTAGTAGTAGTAGTAATAATAATAATAATAATAATAATAATAATAATAATAATAATAATAGATATGCATGGTTGCTAGCAGGAACAAGATATGGACAATTCCCAACAGAAAACAAGATATGGACAACAGACTTTATGCATATATGCCTTCATCCTGTCACGCACTCTACAGAATGGATGTCCGCGCATTGTTTTGTGATCTTAGTCAAACAAGACGTACCTGGAATGATCGACTCTTACCACTTTACATCCAAACGAACCGTCACCCATTATCTAGTTGCATCACCACATCTTCAGCATTACCTGGCCAACCGTCGGAGATGTAATATAGACCATGTTAACGCGAAGAACTCAAAGCTTTTCGTGCTACAAGGTGGACCCCCGTACATTGTGTTGCGCTTGCGGCACTGTTTATATCCGAACAAACCGTCATCCTTTGTCTAGTTGCGTCGCCATGTCTCGAACACCTACGTCTCCGGCATCGCCCAACCAACTGTCATAGCTGTAATACATACCGTGTCAACGCGGAGAACTCAATGCTTTCCCTCCCTCGCGAGCCCACTCCCCCTTAGTCGCCCCCCGATAGCCCCATTATTATTTCAGCCAACGTAACAACGGAAAGATTACGACTTTCGCCTTTCGACGGCAACATTTAAACCTCCAACGGTAAACCCAGCCGAATTCCGGAAAGAAACACCCGTCGCCAGCCCGCCTCCCATAATCGCCGATGCGCGGGATAACGATTCGCGCATCGTCTTGCACCGCGGATAATCTCGGCAACAAACATTTGCCAAAAACGTGAGCCGAAACCCCTCTATAAAGCCCGAGAAAAACCTCGAGAAGAACAAGAGAGAGAAGGAGGAGAGAGAAACAAAGAGAGCTCTTGAGTTGGTTTTCCCTCTCTTCTTCCCTCCCACCTTCCCCTCCTCCTTCCCCCCGAAGCCAAAGCTTCCCGCTTCCCCACCTCGCCGCCCCGCCGCGGCCGGGCCAAACCCTACCCCGTCCCCGTCCCCGCTCGCCGCACGCCGGCGCGCCATGGACGGCTCCCCCAGCCTCCCGCTCCCGCTCCCGCGCCCGCGCCCCGCCCACCGGCCCCCGCTCCCGCCGCAGGTCTTCCTCCGATGCCCCGCGCCGCCGCGGGGCGCCGTCCCCGCCGCGCCGCCGCACGTGCACTACTTCCGCGCCCCGTCGCCCATCCCCGTGTACTCCCCGCGGCTCCCCGGGCCCCGCTACATCGCCGCTCGGCCCCCGACGCCGCCCCCTCCCGCGCCCGCTGCTGCCGCCGCGGCGCCCTCGCGGCCGCCCCAGGCCTCCCCCGCGCAGCTGCCGCCTCCGAGACCGCCGCAGCCGGTGTACGAGAACGTCGTGCCGCCGCCCAGGAGGAGAGGGAGGCCCAAGTCCAAGGCGCCGGTAAGTCAATCGAAATGTACTACATTCAGCATTGCTGTTTCAATCTGTTCCTAGCTAATTGCGGCGATCCTGCGTCGTGTGCTCGAGAAATCGTGATTGATCCTAGTGTTCGTCACCACATTCGATCGTTCAGCCCTGGGCACCGTGAATTTCGGTGGGGTTTTTGTGATTTCCTGTAGGTTTGCATCAGGAAGAGTTTCTGCTAGTTGAATCAATTGACAGTGAGCTCGAATGGTCCTTTGGGTAGTGGTAATGTATCCAGTGAACTCTACCATGACTAAGGGCAACACTGTAATGTTCCCACGGTTAGCTGTACGGCCAATGTGCGTCGTTATGATCGCCGTGTTAGATTAAACTCTTGCGGTGTTCGAACAAACCTGCACTCCAAACATGAAATCGACGTCCGATTGACGTGCTCTGTTTTGGAGGGAACATCTCAGATGAAGACTAGTATTTAGTAAAGCAGCATTGTGTATGTGAGCTTTAGTTTATATATATATGCATCCTCATTTAGTACTTCTTCTATGCAGCTTATCTTTCTCTTCAGCCTAGAACTGATCATAGTAACATGTTCTATGTGTATGTTTGGAGTGTCGACCCAGGTTGTCTAAGTATATTTGTAGTTATGATTTTAATCTCACCTTGAATGTCTAAAGTGAGTTGTAGAAGCATATAATGTCTTTGGATGATTTTCAGGCTGAGGGTTTATGACCTTTTGCACCTGGCCTTATGAGATAAGACTGTCCTGGTACTGAACTTATAGTGCAACGCTGCGCACAATTTTCTTATAAAAATAGTCAACTCTGTTTTTGCAGTATATATATCCGAACTTCATTTTCACCCCTTGGAATGAGGGCTTATACTTGCTGAATTGATTTGATTATATCCTCATTTTAAAAAAGTTAGAAAGTTAGCACAGCATACCGTCCATTTCAAGACTCATGGATGCCGTAATTCATCTTTAGAAACGACATAGTGTTCTATTATGGTTATTTCAATTAGCTGCATTCTGTTAGCGAGTTAGTGTACCTATGAGACTATAAGTGTTACCAACATCTTCATGTATCTTCTTCACATGATTTAGGAAAATGAGCAGAAAATTGAAATAGAAAATGCCCAGTCTGAAGTTGGGAAGGGAGAGATTAGTCAAGGGCATCATAAGGAGAGTACCACTGGACCAACAAAAGGTATCAAGCGAGCAAGAAAACCACATGGATCAATTGAAGGTGCGCTCTTGGTTGCATTTAAGTCAGTTTACAAAATATTCGATGTGCGTCACTTTGGTCATTTGATGATAATACTTCCAGTTTATTATTGAACCAAATTTGTTAATATAATAGTCATTTGTTGACGGCACCAATTTTGCTTTCAGGAGATGCAGCAAACAACTGCCGCTATGACAGTTCACTAGGTAAAGTATGCTGTTGATCTTCCAAAGTTAAAAAAAGAGATGATGTATGTTTGTTGCTTATTATTTTCTTCATGCCAGGTCTGCTGACAAAGAAATTCATCAACCTGCTTAAAGGAGCAGAAGATGGAACCCTTGATTTAAATAAAGCAGTTGAGATACTGGAGGTCTGGTTTAGTATATAGCAAAATGAAATTTGCTTTGTACTGTCTCAGCCTTGTTGGTGTCTGTTCTTTTTTCATTGTCTGGAGTTTAGTGCCTTAATGTCTTTTAGTTTTATTAATTTCTGTAGGTGCAAAAGCGGAGGATATATGATATAACAAATGTCCTAGAAGGTGTAGATTTAATTGAAAAGGGCCTGAAGAATACGATTCGTTGGAAGTAAGTGCCCCATGTTTCTGCTTTTAATGCATTTTCCCAGTCGTAGCTTTTTACTGATGAAATAAATACATCTGAAGGGGATTTGACATGTTACTGCCTAAGGAGGTGGAGCTCCAAACTTCTGCATTGAAGGTACACTATACTACTCAACTGTATGATCTTCATTTTCTGTTTTTATGTTTTTGTTACTATATTCATGCTTTATATACATACACTGTGCGTGCATTATTAAGCTTTAATTTATTTTTCATTATTACAGAGGGACGTTTATTTGCTCATTTTTCTACAGTTGCATTTAGTTTCTAATTGTAATTATATGACTAATCAGACCATGGGTGTCGCAGCAAAGTGTTTCTATAGTGAATGGTGTGTACCGATGATTTAGTGGATGCAACACGCCCACTGTCTTGTAAAAAAAAGTTCTAGGAAATATCCAAGTCATTATGAGTATATCTAAGATAACCAGAGGAATAAAGCACGTATCAGAATTCCATTAATCTATGTTAAGCACACTTCGTTTGACTGAGGGCTTTCTGCCTTTCTCAAAGTTCACAGTATTGTCTGCAAAATGCAATCCCCCTTTTTTCCCTGATGAAACAAAATGCAAATTAGCAGGCCCATCTTCTGACAGCAAGCCAGTCGACCTGAACATTAGCATTATTGTCCTAAACTTTTGTATAAAGTTTCATTTGATTATATTACAGGAGGAACTGGACTCATCACATGATGAAGAATGCAGGTTGGATGAGGAAATACGGTAAGTTCCTTCTTTTCACCGAAACAACAAAAATACCTGATCGCTGCTCTCTTTTTTGATGAATAGTTACTGATTCTGCAGAGAAGCACAAGAGAAACTGCTGGCGCTCAAACTAAATAAGGACAAAAAAAAGTAAGATTGTCGTCTCTTATGTTCACAAATAATATTTGTTGCTACAATCAACCGAGTCCTTATGTATTTCTGTTTAGGTGGTTGTATCTTTCCAAGGAAGATATTTGTAAGATTCCTCACTTACAGGTAAGAAAGTTCCTTGCTTCATGTCTGTTTCTTCTTCCTGTAATCACAAAGGCATTTCAACAATTGCCCCACTGATTGCAGGGATCCACTCGTATTGCAATACATGCTCCTCACGGAACCTGTGTTGAGGTTCCAGATCCTAATGCGGTAAGCAATCTCTAGTTACCTTTCAGCTATGTGGTTATAGCTGATTGATCTGTCTGGTTGTTGACGCTACTTCATTTACCAGGATATGGACATCTGCAAGGACCTGGAATCTCAAGAAAAGCATTACCAGCTTCTCTTGAGAAGTTCAATGGGTCCCATTGATTGCTTTTTGATAAGGTAAACTGCCGCAAACCGCTTATTGTAGAACGCACACTCAATAGTACTAACGAAGCTGCTATTTTCTGCCAGTGACCATCAGGGGGTATCCGACCCAGAGCAGGTGGCACAAGACAATTTGGATCATGCATCCACAGCTGGAGGTTCAGATGCTCCAAGGCCGGTGGATGATCATCCAAGTCAAGCTCCCGAAAAGGGAGAGGGCGACACTGTCGGCAAGCATACATCGGAACCATCCAGTACACATGAACTGATGTCTGGCATTCTGAAAATCGTACTGCCAGATACTGATGTAAGGAATGCTATTAAAACAGCATCACAGACCCAACTAATCAAGGCTGCTCGATACTCATGTTCTTCCATTTTTTTTGCAGGCTGATGCTGATTACTGGCTCGCATCTGACGTTGACGCTACCATGACTGAAACATGGGCCACTTAGACTTGGTCCGCCACTACGTGGCGAAATAGCAATGACTACTCCACAATGCACATTCGCATTGGCGAAGGAACCGGAGCCTGGATCAGTAGGCCCACCTTCAGCGGGAGTCTTTCACTGGGTAACCGCAGATTTTCCATTCCCCCCCGGCGCATGCTCTGTTCCGGACTTTTGGCTGACTGGCAAAGCAGAGAGAGAGTATACTGTAGGCAGTAGATGTTGTACATTGGCAGGATGGTTGTAGCTGGTACCTCCTCCTGTGCATCTATACATGGGATAGGCTCAGCAACTGGGCCGTCCATTATACCGGCCTTCCTTAGTGGGACTGTGTGTGTGTATACCAAGATAGGAAGGCAACACAGTCCAGAAGAAGGCCAACATCCACCGGTCGGTGCGTGTTGTGTTGTTATCTGGTCTTCTCCCCCATTGAGGAGCGGCATCGGATGTATATCCTGACTGGCAACCTAGATTGCTGGTAGCATATCAATAAAGGTCAATACTTCATACCGATCATTGGTTCAGCTGTGTTAGTCGATATGATCATCATGAACCATTATCTTAAATTCTGCTGCAGCCTTTCTTTCGGCCGCGGTGGGCTCCTGTGTAGCTCATGTTGTGCTGTTCATTGGTGCGTGTTCCACCTGTGTCTCCTTGACTGTTTTCATATCTTGACACGGCATCTTCTCGACGCCTACAGTCTGATCTCTCAGGTTGTATTTTTGGTTTCATGTGTTGAGATATCAGTGTGCACAAGGGTACACCATGCATGATCTTGGCCATTTCTCAAAAGAAAGAAAAATGATGAAGTACTATGTACTAGCTATAAAACATTTCAGGAAGAGATGATCAATTGTCTCTTCGCATTCGCAAAACTGGCAACTCTTGTCACCTTTCCAAAGAAAACTCCGTAACTTGTCCTTGGTTGGAATACTAGTATTTCTCGGATCTTGGTACCAACCATATCAACACCTTGAGTCTAAGAGGTAGTTTGACTTTCTAGAGAAATTTATGGGAAAACCAAGAGTTGGCTCAACGAGCTTCCCATAAAAGGAGCAAATTGGAAATCGCTTGCTATGTTTTCTTTCTGAAATGTTTCAGAGTCTGTTTTGAATAGAAAGCAATAGGAGGCCCCCGTATACAGGTCCTGTGTATCTAGTTCATTATATGTATTTCGTGTCCTGTGAGAAGCTTGCATTCCTCTTCCCACTTATAACCTCGAGAAGTAAGACGCCGAAATTGTAGATGTCCGACTTGGTCGACAAAAGACCCTTGGAGTCATACTCCATCAAAATTCCTTCAGGCTTCTCGGTTACTACATTCATGCAAAAGGAAGATGGGCTCGAATATGGACCCAATGGCAATCAAAGTGCATCTTTTGTTTCCAAACTTTTGGTTCCTCCAATGTCTCAGATAATTAGATCTCCTAGGCACAAATAGTGTATGTACATGAACTAAGTCTAATGATGATCTAAAGTCTTAAATGTCACTCATATATATATGCATATCCATCTGATAGTGTCCACTTTCCCTCACACAAATTGCCAACGCCAACCACCAAGCATTCATCTTATATGCGTGTCTAGAATAGGGTGCATCAATGTTTTTCAATTGCTCGTGACATATCTACTCATTATATAGAGAGAAAAGAGGTTTTTTTGGCATCTCTTTCTAATGAACTTCTCTTTCATTCTTCATATAGATTAAGGGTGTGTCTAACTAACAATCGACTGATTTTCATTTAATCATAAGTCAAATTTGTGTCCAATCATTTTGCGCCATGTGTGCAGGCTTTAGTCAAAATTTGGACTGACCGCCCACAAGACACAAAACAGGCCAGGTACAAACAGTGTACGCAGGACCTGTACTAAACCACCTTGCAGAGCTGCTACTGATGATTGGACTGAAAATCCACCACATGGCCATTCTGATCACCCGCAGTTTAGACTTCAAAGCTGCGTATGAACGCTTGCACACTTCACCTCAGTCAACGTGCTTTGTCTGTGATTTTCTCTGACTGTGCTGTCATTTCTTTAGGAACTAAGCACAAAACCCATGATAAGAGTGGCAGAGAATAACAACGCCACCGAATCACTTGTGTCCAATAAGTACCGAATTTTGTTGTTTTAAGTATCTTAATTGCTATTCTTACTGAGACTGCTATCAGGCCCAAAACGGAATAAAAACCCCATCCAAAGATGATGGCTTATGAACAACACACAATGCATGCCCAGTTTGTAGGGACATACAGTGTTTCAGCAATGCTTGATACATCTATAGAAACAAAAGAACTGTTATTTCAACGCCCCTCTATTTCAGTAAGAGTAAAACTATTTGCGGAAGTCTGGATATCTTCTCTGATTTGCTCCATGTCAATTCTTCGTCGCGCGAAGTAGGCCGGACGATTGGGGTCCAGAAGTGTGGTGCTTCCATTCTCCAGGACGAACACAACATATGACATAAGTGGCCTGTCATCTGGGTTCTCCTCGACACACAACAGTGCTAGATGGATGCAAAGCACAACTTCATCTAGTGAACAAGCATCCATGATAGATGAGTCCGGCAACTCCTCTGCCCGCCCTTCTTTCCACATAGTCCATGACTGAAACAACCAAGAAGCTTATATTATTATTTTTCTTTTTGTTAGTCAAAATAAAAAAATGTTTTCAAAACTGGATCCACTTTTCAAATGAAAATTCTGAGAAGTCTTCTGTGTACTCACATAGATTATGAGGCTAGGGAAACCCATGGTTTGACTATTGGAGTTTCTTCTAATACCAGTTACAACCTCTAATAGTAACACACCGAAGCTGTATACATCAGACTTGGTAGAGAAGAGGCCTTCCATTGCATACTCAGGAGCCATGTAGCCACTGCTTGATCATTTTAGTTGCAAGAGTTACTAAATTGAGAGTTTTTTATAAAAAGAAGTTAATATGATATTTCTTTCAATGGATACTCACTAGGTCCCAACAATGCGTTGAGTATTTGCATTTTGTTGGTTATCGCCAAATATCCTCGCCATACCAAAATCCGCTATCTTGGGTTTCATCTCTGCATCTAGCAAAACATTTCCAGCTTTCAGGTCTCTGTGAATTATTGTGAGTCTTGAATCTTGGTGGAGATAAAGAAGCCCCCTTGCGACCCCTTTGATTATATTAAACCGTGTCAACCAATCCAGTAGCAATTTTCTTGAGTCATCTGTAAATAGAAGGAATGTAAGAAAAAGAATGTTTTGAGATGTTATAGGATATGATGGTGTGTTCCTAGAATATGTACCAAAAAGGGTAGCATCCAAACTCTTGTTAGGCATATATTCATAAATCAATAACTTTTCATCCCTGTCCGCGCAACACCCAAGGAGTTGAACCAAGTTTCTATGTTGCAATTTGGCAATTAGAATTACTTCATTGGTGAATTCCTTTGTTCCTTGCTGAGAATCCTTACTAAGCCTTTTGATAGCAACTTCTTGACCACCTAACATTCCCTAGAGAATTTGAAGGTAAAACCCTAGATACATGAGCCACTAAATTATGTTGGTATTACAATGAATAATATAGAAAATTCTTGAATATGTTACCTTGTAAACTTTGCCAAAGCCTCCATGTCCAATCTTACACGTTTCACTGAAGTTGTGAGTTGCTATGGCAATTTCCTCAAATCTTACAAATGGAAAATCATGATCATGGGGAGGGTTTCCTACATCAAGCTCACCCAATGATAATTTTTTGCGTTTTCTCCATTGTTCACTCTTACCTGCTTCCACAATATTATAATCATTTATTCTTTGATGAGTATATCATGGAAATAGAAATAATAAATGAAATGTTCTTTTTTACTCTTGGAACCCGCTGGTGTTCGACTAATACCCCCCTTATGAACACATACTTTCCCTAGAATCCCCCTGTCACCCCTACCTCCTCACCCCCATAGCATGTGCATTGTTCACTCAATCAGGCTCACCTATATCCTCGATACCTCGAATTCATAGCAAGGTTACACATCATCACTGTTTGTTTTATGAAGCCAGGTGATGTCGAGTATGGTTTCTCTGGCATGTGGACTCCATTATTATTTTTAGTAGATTGTCCATTGTGATTACATCATTTGGTTAAAGCAAGCTAGACTCATATAAGGGTTATTTTCTCTAGTTTTATGTGTCCAAACGATGTCAAGATTTTGTAGTCCAAGGGTACAACATGATAGTAAATATGAATTGCAAGCTCAGATGGAATATCTCATTTTTGAGAGAGAGAGAGAGAGAGAGAGAGAGAGAGAGAGAGAGAGAGAGAGAGAGAGAGAGAGAGGGGAGCTAAATGCACCTTTAAATTTTAACCATGCAAATGCTATGAATAGGAGTACCAGAACAGTTGCTAAAACTGGTAGCGCAATCCTCCCTGCATTGCTCTCTGCCCTTTTACCTGTGCAATACATACATAGCGTAAACATGGCAAACAATAGAGTACTCAAATAACAAATTAGTAAAGGGAGAGATTTTCATTTGAAACTTAGTACAAGGAGAGAATGCGGTACCAGCTGTCACATCTAGGCCAGCAAGTCGGAGATAGAGCGTGTTTCTACCAAACACCGCGCCAAGCTTTTCGGTGTCAACCAACTCCCCGCCCCAAACCAAGCACCTTGTCACGTTTCCTCCAGACCTGCTACTGCTCAGGTTAGCGTGTGCGTATGCCACACAGGAGCAGTTGCGGCTGCACTCTGTTGCGCACTCCTCGAATGTACTCTTGCCCCCACCGACGAGTGTGAACTTGTCGGGTGGCTTCATCCCCGGCAAGGCCAAGAAACCTTCACCACACCCGCCCAATGGCTCCTTCCGCCGGCATCCCATAGAGAACCTACCACCCGCCCACTCCTTCGTGCTAGACGGCTCGAAACCATCTAGGCACTTGCATGTTGGGATTGCTGCCGTCAGATCACAGTAGCCGTACGGACCACAATAGCCGTATAGGCTGCATTCAACGGTGGGCCATTTCACGAGGACCTCCCACGCCAACAACCTGTTGTTCCAGCTCTGGATTTGGAACTCGCCGGAGTAGGTCAGCACAAACCTAGTATGCGGGGTTCCATCGGAGAGGCTATATGTGATGTAGATCTCCTCGTCGTTGTCAAGGATGGCATGGTACATGATGACCCCTGTGCTGGTATTCGCCTGTTGGTATCGGCCCTCGCTCATCACAAGGTCCCCTGTCCATGGGGCACTGCGCAACACCGGGTGCTTCCCGTCCCAGACGAATACCTGGAGGAACGTGGTGGGATCGAATCCATAAGAAAAACGGCCTGGCGAGGGGTCGCCGGGGCCTTTCCAGGATATGAGGCGGTCACCGCCATCGTGGGTGTTGTACTTGCCCCGAAGCTTCATACCTGGGAGGTATGTGTCGGTGTGGTGGTCGAAGCTCTGCCACAGCGTGGTGCCGTTTGACGACCGGATAACAAGGTTGCCGGTGTTCAAAAGCACCGCCACAGGGGTAGACAAGCCTGGGGCAGCGGCCACGTTAGCTGTCGTCCAGAGGACACGGCCGCTGCCATCGCCGTTAGAAAGAACGAGATTGGAGGTGTTGGTGAGTGAGAGCACTGGTGAAGAGGAAGAGTTGGTGATGATCGGGGTTTCTCGGTTGGTGACCCACACCACGGTGAGCTCTGGAATGTCGTTGTACCATATGCCAAGGTACAACTTGGCCGGAGTACTGGTGGAGTTGCTTGGGGAGAAGAAGCCCAAGGCGAAAGCACCGCCATCGGAGATGATGGTGCTGCCAGGGGAGAGCGGCTTGCCGGGGACAAGCCGGTCATCGGACGCTCCGAACGGCAGGAACAGGAGGATCAACACCGCGGCGCGGTAGGTGAGAGGCAGCCAATCCATCGATGTACCATGCCACAAAAATCTTGGTACAAAACTGGTTTGCAAAGTGGGAGTAACTGAGTAAGTGTATATATACTTGCACCCAATGAGCCTTGGTCTACAAGCCAAAAAAAGAAAAGAGTTGACGAAGATGAATCACAGGCAGCATCCAGGCATTTTCGTCCGTGGAAGAAGAAGATTACTGAATAATGCAAGATCTTGAAATGCTAGCAGGTTGGTTTGGGAGCTGAGTGTATTGGAGCTTTGGAGTTTACATTTCAGCTGTCCACGTCGGAGTTGGGATGCCACCGTCACTGCTGACTAGACAGATCAGTGACTGCTCATAAAATTAACCGGCTCCAACGTGGTTGGATCCCAGTAGTAATTCTAGTTGTTGCATGGTCAGACCTAACACAAATGTACGACCAACGAACAAGCTAGGTATTTCTTACCGTGTTCGCGTGCAGACTGAATGTTTTTCTCTTCCTCACCACGTCACAACTTACAAAGTTAGCAACATACAGAGGGGGTACTTTTCATCCGGTAAGTTGAACGAATATGCTGCGATTCGGCAATTAGAATTATTTTATTCTTGGATTGCTCTGTTGTCTAGAACCTTACTTAGTCTCTTGACATCAACTTCTTCACCACCTACCATTCCATTCTCCGGATAAATTCTAGATCCATGAACCACTCAACTCCGTTGATATTAGATTTTTTTCTTTGCAGGGACCGTCGATATTAGAATGAACAATAGAAAGTTACTGAAGTTGCCTTGTAAACCTAGAGATGCGCCAACACAGGGGATGCTTGCTCAATTGTGGGAGGCCTGCACATGTTACAATGACGGTGAAAGGGTGACGGGAGCGCATGACCGTTCAAAGGAGAGGACTGGGTTCTTCTGGTTCGGCAGGAGAAAATGTGGCAAAAATAATACTCCCTCCAATCCAAAATAAGTGTCGTCGTTTTAGTTCAAATTTGAACTAAAACCACGACACTTATTTTGGATCGGAAGGAGTACTACTAACTAATGCAGATTCAACTTTTGAATCTGAATTCAAATTCACAATGATATGTAGTTTTTAGATGGAGTTTATTTAATTTAGCTGCAGTAACAGAGATGCTGTATGTACAGTTGACACTATAAATTGTAAAGATATTGCTGGGTGAACTGGTTTTCTCTAGCAAAGGATGGAATTAGTGGTTGATTCGTTACAACCTTGTCTTCCATACTTTTGTAGTTTTTTCTTTTCTTTTTATTGCACTTTGGCGTCTATTCGTACTGAACAATGGGGGCTGCGCTTGTGATTTTGAACAAAGGCCGGAATCAATGAATTTCAGTCTTTGAAAAATAATATAGCTTTGAAAATTCGAAAAATAATATAGCTTTGGACAGTCTATGGGTCTCCAACTTTAAGGTGCAGTTTGATTTCCCATTGCAACTTTAGAATTCTAACATTTACAGGAGGCTCAGGGTTTGATATCATTGAGCCTGTGATGACCTGAGTTTGATATCATTTTTTTAAATGATTATGTGCACGAAGCGATGAGCCCAGGGTTGATTCTCGTTTTCTTAAAAAAAAAAATTCTTCTTCTGAAAATTACGGAATAGAGGCAAAGTGGCGTGGGCTTAAATGATACTCTTTCATGTGCATATGATTAATTGGAAAATGACAAATTCATACTTGCAACTATTCCTCTCAAATCCAGATCTCATCCCAGCACAAACTATTTCTACATCCATGTTAGCATAGGTTGGACATTTTTTCTTCAAAAAGGAGGTTGAAACCCCTCGACCTCTGTATCATTGCGGCACACACATCCATTTTTTAAATTAAAGTTGATGTAAGGCAACAAGACCAAAGTCATCAATAAAAGGAGTACAAAACATAGGCAACCAAGACAAAACCATTACAAAATATGAATAAAACATCTTTGACTAAGTTGACTTCTTCCGCAACAACGCCTACACAAAGGGATAAACGTCTTTGCCTTGTCGTCGCCACGTCCGACCGAAGATGGACAGGACGAGGATTTTCATCCTAGACGCCGCAGCCAACAACTGAAGGTAACCACATCAGCGAGGCAACACCTTGAACAAGGTAACAACACAAACTCGTCATTGCTGAGCCTGACTAAGAGCAACTCTAGCAGACCCCGCAAAAACTTGACCCGCAAAACGCGTTTGCAGTTTCACGAAGATCGCGTTTGCGGGTCGAAAACTAGCGCGGCCGAACAGATACTGTAAAACAAACTGTAAAACTGGAATAAAAAGCTTCTTCTTCCAGTCCGGCCGTTGCCGCCCCTTCCTCCAGCCGGCCGCGCCGGCCGCGCCCAACCCCGTCGGTCGCTCCCCGTCGCCCGCAGGCCATGCCCCGTCGCCCGTCGGCTGCGCCCCATCGCCCATCGGTCGCGCCCCGTCCCTGCCGGTCACGCCCCATCACCGCGCCCAGCCTTGCCGGCCACGCCCCGTCGCCTCCGTCGTCCGTGCCCAGCCTTGCCGGCCACACCCCGTCGCCTCCGTTGTCCACGCCTTGCTCTATTGCCAGGCGAGCCGTGCCCCTTTGCCTGCCGCATCGGGAGGATTCCGGCGGCCAGGCTGAGGTCATGGGAGGCCACGACGATGTCGAGCTCGTCCAATTCGAACCGGCGGCGATCGATTGCGGCGTCTAGCGGCCTTTTCCGGTGTGCGGTGATGAATTCCGGCGAGTTTAGGGCGGATTCCGGCAAACTCCGCGGCGGCGTGTTTGCTCCGACGAGGTTTGACCGGTATACGGGGCCCCCTAGATTCGGCCTTCCAAACTCCAAAGATAAGGGTTTCGGGTATGCATTTGCGGTGGCCCTTAAAATTTTTACGGGTTAGACCACTTTTACGATTTCTGTTCTGGACATTTTTTTTTGCCCAAAACTGTAAAACGCAAAATTTTTACGGGTCTAACCATTTATGCGGGGTCTGCTAGAGATGCTCTAATAAAGACCAGCAATTGGGCTGACCCACAGCACTGGTCGCTATTCTGGGCCTGAACCTACCCTTCCCCAACCCCTAGCTCACCATTTCTTCACGAAAATAGTTGCCATTTCTGAAAGCTCCCACCCACACGATCAGCCATGTGCCCCCAACCGTTGCCACCGGCTGCGAGACCCCCGCCACCGATAAAAATTGCTGAAACAAGAAAAGAAAAGAAGCACGTTTGTTATTTATGCGAATATGTATCTAATGAAGAGACCAGAAGGGCCAGTGAGAATCAATCAAAGTGCGTGGATTCTCTTTTGTTGCCATAAACAAATATCTTATGAATAAAACTGATTAGCTTGGTGGAAAAAGAAATTTGTGTTGAACATCTTATGCCACATATAAAAATAATAAAAAACAAATATCTTGGAGATAAACAATAACGACAATTTTTTGAGTATCAAATAAAATAGATATGTGTAGCAAAAGAATTACTCCCTAGAAAAATATGAAAAGAAAGGGTCAACAGCAAAAAGATAGAAATTGTTGGAACAATTTTAAGGTGGGTTTCAGCAATTGGGCCAGCCCACAGTACTGGTCGCTCATCCGGGCCTGAACCCCTAGCTCGTCTTTTGTTCATTCACGAAAGAAAAAGTCGTCATTTCCACCCACTCGAATCAGCCATGTCCTCCCACTCCCAGCCATCGCCGCCGCCGGCGAGACCCCCGCCGCCCGCTCAAACCACCATCAGCGCTCTCGGCGACGACATGCTCCGCGAGATCTTCGCCCGCCTCCCCGACCTCCCGAACCTCGCCCGCGCGGCCTTCGCGTGCCGCGCCTTCCTCGGCGCCGTCCGCTCGTCCCCCGCCTTCCGCGGCCGCTTCCGCTCGCTCCGCCCGCCGCCCCTCCTCGCGTTCTTCGTCGAGCCCGATATGGGCACGGTCCCGGTATACCCCTCCCTTCGGGGCCCCTCCGACCCGGCCCTCGCCGCCGCCTTCCGCGACGCCGATTTCCTCCAGACCCGCCACATGGACGGCCTTGCCTCCGGCGAACCCGGATGGGAGTTCGACTACAGCTTGCGCTGCGAGATCCGCATCGCCCACCGGGAGCAGCGAGCCAGCTACAGCCCTCTGACGCAGGCGCTGTCCCTCTTCCCCGACAGGCAGATCGTGACGGACGACAGCTACCTTGAGTTCCACACGCTCTCCCACCAGGAGGACCAGGGGCTGCAGCGTGTGGTCTGCATCCGTCACGACCGCCCATGGACGGGGGCGCGCGTCGCTGTCTTCTCATCGCGCACCATGGAGTGGCAAATTTCCCCTTGGGTGGAAACAGGGACCCTGATTCCCAAGGACGCCACCTACCTTAAGTCGGGTAAGGCGGTTGATGGATTCGTCTATTGGACATTTCCGAACGGGGACGGTATGCTCGTGCTCAATACCGCGACATCTCAGTTCCACCGAATGGATGTGCCGCACCCCTTGAAAGAAGCTTTGATGTTCAACCCTACATTTTTTGAGCTTGGTCAGACCAAGGATGGGAAGCTCTGTATTGTGCATAAGGGCATACATAACAAGGAATGCAAGCTTTTTGTTTGGTCGTGGGGAAAAGATGGTGATGGTGTGGAGAGATGGAAGCTGGACAAGTCGTTTCCATTGCGCATGATTGTGGAGTTCATCATGCGCTCAAAGCTAAATCATGCCCAAGTAACAATTGTGGCTGTCATTGATGGCTTTGTGTATCTCTCAGTTGACTGTCATGAGTATGCTGAATTTCAGAACTGTAGTAATTCTCCAGAGTGGTTCTTATCATTATGCCTGGAAACAGCAGAGCTGCATCAGCTCTTTGAGGGCCCGTATCGGAGTCGTAGTTGTGTACGTCCCTATGTAATGCCGTGGCCTCCTTGTTTGGTACGTAGCAAGGTGCTTATGCTTGAATCTCGTAAATTTCTTCCTACCTTTGTATGATGTTATGTTACCTTAGAGCACTGGATTGTTGTAGTCTTGTTAAATCTATTGTCAACACTTAGTCTCAGATACATGACATGTCTGATTTGGTATCACCATTTGAGTATATTCGCATTTTTACCACAAGGTGCTGTGCAGATTAAGCACAGGGTTATAAAGCTCTGTACTGCTGATATTTGTGTTTGGAAATTTTGTGCACTAAATGACTCAACGATAACCTGTAACCACCATTAGATGGCCATTGTGAAGCATTTTACTTCCCTTGCTTGTGTATATAAGATAAACGATTGATCTGTATCATTAGAATCTATAGCCTAGCATAAACATTTGAATTGTCATGCACACTCATATCTTTTTCATTTTGACAGGATGGTTCAGAAGCTGTGGGCAAAGGAGAACCTACTTCTATCCTTATCACAGCATTGCAATCTTTCAAAGCTTTGATTATTGATGATGAAGCAAATATTACTGAGACAAAGGCCTTTTTCTCTATTGGGGTTAAGAACAGGTCTCTCGTCAGCAAAATTGCCACTTTGGATGCACGGCTGACAAATGCAAGAGATCATATCTTGAGGATAAGTGCTGACTCTGCTGAATGCAAGAGACCATGTCTTGACGATGATTGCTTCTTCTGCGGTCTATCACAAGCTTACAGTTAGATGGACTATGAAGTTAGAGTCAGCTGAACTTAACATTTCTGGGAGGATGCTTAATATTCAAAGGCTCAAGTTAGGTTTCGAATCCTACAGAATGAAGCAACCTATCCTATGGTGGGCAGTAATTTTGTTTAGGCATGCTGGTGCTTATGAATCGACAGCAGGGCTTGTCGATCTACAGCGGGTGATTGGATTTGTGGCATTGACAACGGACAAGTAAAGAGCAGCTGCACTGTTGTTTCCAGCCCTTTGAGGGTGGTTTAACTTGCCTATGCACTGTTAGTGTAAACCCTATCTAGGTAGATGTCAAACACTCATGGTTATGTGAACAACGCTGCTATGTGTTGAATGATGGCTTCGTCTTTTGTGCAACTACATTTGAACCAGGAGATTGTATTGGTATGTTGTAGTATTTTTCAAGTTTCACCTATAATAGATTTGCAGCGTATGTGGGTGTCAATTTGTCCAGCCTTTGGGTCCTAGAACTATTGCGTTGTTTAGATTACCAGGGTGCAGTTTAGTTTTGCCATGATAACTCTAGAATTCTTGTTTTGTGATGAAGTACTCGAGTTCTGACATCATTAACAATAGGCTGTGATTACCTGAGCTGGACATCATTTTTTTCCTGAATATTATGTGTCGGCATAGTGGCGCATGTTGGAGTGCCTCTCTTTTGATAGCATAGTGCATTCTTATTTTGTCCTAAGTCAAACCTGTTTCAGTCTGACCAAATGTACAGAAAAAAGTTTGAACACCTAAAACATAAAATAAAATAGTATAACATTAGATCCGTTGTCAAATATATTCTCATGGTAGATATTGACATTTTCTTCTACAAATAAATTTGACTCAGGGCAAAAGTAGACCACACTATATACAATCCCTCTGTTTTAAAATGTCTCTGTCTCGAGTCAAACCTTGTTTGTTGGCATGTAGGTACAAAGTTCTTGCAAGACTTTGATCACAACTCCGTACACGATTTGATACGGTTTGGGGTGACGAGTTTTGTCAGAGTAACGTAAACACATTAGTACTAATCAAATTGTTTTAAAACAGATAATGTTGTTTTAGATGACATAGGGCGCTCCACCTTCATTGTCCAGCTGTTGAGGGTCCCTGTGAGTTAATCTAATATCCGGTGCAAACCTTATTTAACTGGATGCCAAGCCTCATGGCTATGTAAACATCTCCCCCGGTTTGATGCTGAACTAGTTGTTGGGGCGCCACCCGGTGGCGCCGCCTAAGACGAAGTTGGGGCGGTAAACATCTCTTGATCACATGTGACTAATTTGGCATTCTACATGTTAATACATTTTTCTATATACATTGTCAAACTAAAACAAATTTGACATTGGACAAACCTAGGACTTCAATTATTTTGGAATGGATGTAGTATTACCTATCAATGAATTACTAATTTGCCCATCTTTCAAAATCGTACAATCTGTAGGTTTACTTTTGTTTATCCCTTAATTATTTTCAAAGTTGTTAATGGCTCGTTGTTGTTGCGATTGGAGACAGGGCATGCGGCAGTGTGACGATGGTGCTTCAATCAGAGATGCAACATGATACTAAAGTGAGGAAGCATGCTACAACCAGCCACAACGGTGATTCAATCAGAGATGCAACTTGATACTAAAGTGAGGCAGCATCCTACAGCCATCCACAATGGTGCTACGACCGCGGTCGGTGGTTATCGCGACAAGCCATGACGGTGTCCTCATCGAAGCTTGACGACCATGGCTTCTACGAGTGTTTGGGGCAGCATGTTGCGTGAGCGGGTCACGTTTTTTACCTTTTGTGCAAGCAACGCGAAGGCAGTACGACACATGGAAAGATCAAACGGACTACACGAGGCGATTGGTGGATCGATGCCTATTACTGGCCAAATATTTTTAGTTCATAAAAATATATTTGAAGCACACAATCCCAACGGAAAAAAATCTCACTCTCTTGGATTAGTTCTTTTTAGGTGATTGGAACAGTGATCAAGAGAGTTCTTTGTTTTTGTATTTTTTTTTGACAGAAAGAGAGTTCTTTGTTGAAACAATTATAGGAGACTTTAACAAGAAATTGCAAATGGGCCAGGAATTTAGTAGTAGCTCAACTAAACAAGAAAACGAAGCACACCCTCCACAGTCCACACACCTCTCCCCTAAAAAAAACTTCAGCCCCCAAATCCCCAAACCCTCTCTGCCGGCCATGGCCGGGCGGCCGCCGTTCACTAACGTGGACCGGGAGACGGCGGCGGCCTTGCGGCGCAGCGGCTTCAACCCCCGCAAACTGGACGGAGCAGCGGAGCAGCTGTGTGTGTACATACATCTACACCGAGCTCCTCCCCGCGCCGCCCGTCTCCGGAGCCCCCCTGCGCAGCCTCGTCATCACCGACGCCGCGCACGACCCCGCACTCCCCGCCGCCGACGGCGTCGACTGCCTCAGTGCTCGTTAACCGGTCGTGGCCGTTCGATGTGCCCCTCCCAGACACGCTCTTCCGCATCAGCACGCTCGTCCGCCTCTACATCGGCCTCTGGAAGCTCCCGGACACAGCCGGCCTGCGCGGCGCCTCCTTCCCCAACCTCCGGGAGCTCGGTATATGCACGGTGGTGATGGAGCAGGGGGACGTCGACTCCATCGTCGCCCGCTGCCCCGTCCTGGAGATCCTCAACATCCAGGGATGCCACATGGGGCTGCGCCTCCACCTCGTCAGCCAGAGCCTACGCTGCGTGCAAGTCTGCAGCTCTGTTGTGGAGAGCATCACGGTGGCGAAGGCTCCACGCCTCGAGCGGCTCGTCCTGGAGGGATGCCGGCACACGGCCGCTGGCCTGTCTACCAGGGTCACTATTGTCGATGCCCCGAAGCTCCATACCCTTGGATCCTTGGAGCCAGGAAATCATGTCCTGGAGATCAGAAACACTGTCATAACGGTGAATATCACTTGTCTCTGGTCTATCTATTTTTGCAATTATCAAATATATCCCACTGGTGGAGGTCCATGAGTTAAATGTCTGATCATTGTTATGTAATTGGGTGAGTTTCAGGCTGGGGTAAAGGCAAGTAGAAGCACCATTCTCACGAGCGTTAAGACCCTAGGCCTAAATGTGCGTTCCGGAGTAATCAATGAGGCAAAAATGCTGTTCACCTTCCTCCAATGCTTTCCCAATGTCGAGCAGCTGCATATTGTGGTACTGATTGATTCCTGTTTTGCTTACATTCTTGCCATTTTCCTCTAGATATTACATGTACTACTTGCTCCATCATGCAGCAGTTTGTGTTACTTGTAGATTGTTTGTTCTGATTGATTTGCATAGATCTGTCAAGTCAATCACCATCAGAGCTTCTTTATGGTTTGTTTTCTCTTCTATTGTGAAAAGTGAATCATGTACCTAGTTATGCAAGCGATTTAAGCAAGTAGGGTATGAACTATGAATAAGGTAAATGTTACATGACTGGAGATAGTCATGTAATATCTGATATGTGACATTATTGAGCAGTCGCAGCTTAAAGGCCAAGCCTTGCTCAACACGCATAGCCTAGATATACAATAATAATTCTGGGGGTTGCATGTGATCTGTTTATGTTATGACATTTGGTAGAAAATGTATTTTTCCACAGTTGACATTGCGTATATCTTGTCATTTCTCCCACATGTCTGTTACAGCATTTAGGTAATGCACAATATTTGCCTCACGGCATATGTTGAAGCTTTCTTCATTCACCAAATGTCCACACCAGTTGACCAATTTAATCTGTTTTTGCAGTCCAGAAAATGTAATCAGTACACTGGTAATCTCAGGCTCAATTTCAAGGTGGGTCCCACTGACAGTGCTATGTCGCGCATCAAAGTGATGTATTTCCGTGAATTCCGAGGGGAACAAGGCGAGGTTGCCTTCCTCAAGCTGCTCCATAAGAGTGCAAAGGCGCTGGAGGCTGCAGTGGTAATCATGGCGAACCCAAGCTTCACACCGTTTCGGGAAGATGTAGCGTTTTCCAGAGCGTGGCAAGCTTCTGAGGTCAGTAGATGCCAACTCGTCGGTGTTCATCTGGGTACAGGTCCTGAAGGAGGCAAAGCGTGTGTCAAACACCGTATTGTGTACGTGACAAGGCTACCGCATCCATATCTTGCGCCATGCATATCTTGGTAGTTTGGTTAGGTAGTTAGCTAGAGTTTATCTTCTCTTTGTAATCTTATCTCTATCTAGCTTCTTCTCCAAGATGTAATCTCAACTGTATGCGCTATTAGGAAGGTGCGCCCCTGCCTATAAACACGTACGGCGTCCCCTCGAGTTGAGGTACGACGCTTTCCGCCATCACACATGGTAATCAGAGCCCTTCTCTTCCACAATGTCTAAACACTAAAACTCCATCCAGTGCAAACCATGTCGTCCTCCTCCGGTGCCTCCCAGACTAGCCTCGATGGCCAAGTCACGGAGAGGCTCTCCCGCACCAACTACGTCCTCTGGCGCGCGCAGATCACGCCGCAGCTGAGGGGCGCGGGCGTCTTCGGCTATGTCGACGGCGCTACACCGGAGCCGGCCAGGATCCTCCCCACCAAGGACAAAGATGGGAAGGAATCGACTGTGCCGAACCCTCTCCACGTCACCTGGGCGCGAGAGGACCAGCAGATGCTCGGGTACCTGCTGAACAACCTCACCAAGGAGGTGCTCGTGCAGGTGACCGCGATCACCACGGCGCGCGAGCTCTGGACGACACTGTCGGGGATGTTCTCCTCACAGTCGCTCAGTCGCGTCAACAACATCAGAACCTCTCTGGTGAATGCGCAAAAGGGCAACAAGACCGTCGCCACCTACTTCGCCAAGATGCACGGCTTCGCCGATGAGCTGGCCGCCGCCGGGAAGCCTCTCCAGGACGATGAACTCGTCTCCTACATCCTCCACGGCCTCGACATGGATTACCAGCCACTCGTCTCCGCCCTCGACGCCCGAACCTCCCTGGTATCCCTCGATGAGCTTTTCTCAATGCTTAGTAACTTTGATCAGAGGGTGGCACAGTGCCAGGGATCAGGCGGCTTCAAGTCGTCCGCTAACGCAGCAGTGTGTGGGCGCGGTGGCTACTCCCGTCATCGTGGCCCGCCTCGCTCCAAGGGCAAGCAAGGGAGTGGCGGCAGCAGCGGCGGGTCCAACTCCTGCGGACGGACCAACTCCACCAACACCAGGGGCCGCCACGGCGGGTCTTCCAGATCGCGCCCGGACGCGGTACGCTGCCAGATCTGCGGCAAGCCGGGCCACACGGCAAGGGATTGCTGGTACCGGTTTGATGAGGACGAGGCTTCCTCTGAAGATGAAGAAAAGATCGCTGTTGCTGCTGACGGCTCATACGGTGTAGATACCAGCTGGTATCTTGACAGCGGCGCGACAAATCATCTCACTGGCTAACTAGAGAAGGTCACGCTTAAGGAGAAGTATCATGGCAAGGACCAGATCCACACCGCAAGCGGTGCAGGTATGAGGATACGTCACATTGGTCATTCCGTTTTTCGTACCCCACGTAAACAGTTTCATCTTAGGAAAATCTTGCATGTTCCTAGCACCGACAAGAATCTTCTATCTGTCCATCATATCACCCTTGACAATCATGTTTATATTGAGTTTCATCCCTTCTTCTTTTTGATCAAGGATCAGGTCACGAGGAAAACTCTCTATCGAGGTAGATGCGTTCGGGGCCTCTATCCGTTGATTCCGGAGCTTCGAAGATACAATAAACGAGCTTGTGGTGCTATCAAGCTTTCAGCCACAAGATGGCACGACCGTTTAGGACATGCATCATTTTCTTTAGTTGATCGTTTACTTAAAAAGAATAAGCTTCCGTTTGTTGGTGAGCGCAATATTGAAACCATTTGTGACTCTTGCCAGGAAGCAAAAAGTCATCAACTTCCCTATCCTGTGTCCACCGGTGTTTCTACTCAACCCTTGCAGTTGATTTTTTCCGATGTGTGGGGTCCTGCCCCAAGCTCCGTTGGTAGACATACATACTATGTTAGCTTTATTGATGACTATAGCAAGTTTTCCTGGCTTTACCTTCTTAAAAAAAGGTCAGATGTGTTCCAAGTCTTTAAAAAATTTTAGGCGCTTGTTGAACGCCAATTTGACAGAAAATTCTTGCTGTCCAATCAGACCGGGGAGGAGAATACGAAAAGTTGAACTCCTTCTTCCAAACACTAGGATTTTCTCATCATGTGCCATGTCCTCACGCTCACCAACAAAACGGGTCGGCAGAACGTAAGCATAGGCACATTGTTGAGGTTGGTCTTGCTCTCTTGGCCGCAGCTTCGATGCCCTTAAAATTCTGGGATGAAGCGTTCCTTACTGCCGTTCACATCATCAACATGCTACCTAGTCGAGTTATCAACAATGAAACTCCCATAGAACGACTTCTCCACACAAAACCAGATTATAAATCTCTTCGTGTGTTTGGATGTGCCTGCTGGCCGAATCTTCGCCCTTACAACAATCGTAAGCTTATGTTTCGCTCCAAACAGTGTGCGTTTCTTGGGTATAGTGCTCAGCATAAGGGTGTCAAGTGCTTGGACATCTCTATTGGTCGTACCTACATCTCTAGAGATGTTGTTTTCGATGAAACAAAGTTTCCTTTTGCTGATCTACATCCTAACGCCGGTGCCTTACTTCGCAAAGAAATTCTTCTTCTTCCACCTCACCTCTCTAGTTATGATCAAGGGGGGCACGATAATAATGGTAATGATCATTTGTTGACTAACCCTCATAACCATCTGCATGAGTTCTGTGATGCTCCAGGAGATTGTAATGGTGAAGAAAATGAAGAAAACAGTGAAGAAAATGAAGAAAACAGTGCACCGCACTGTCCATATCGCATGTGTCACGATGGAGGGAGCAGATCCGCCTCGGGATCCAGCGCGCCAGCTACGGCAGGCGAATCCGCCTCGGGATCCGGCGCACCAGCTGCGGTAGGCGAATCTGCCTCGGGATCCAACATGGCAGCAGCGGCAGGTGGATCCGCCTCGGGTCCTGGCGTGACAGCATCTGGCGCGCCGGCAGCGACCGGCTCCGCGCGGGCCACGCGACCAGGTGTGGCTGGCGGTAGCGGCTCCACCAGCCCGCGCCAATCAGGAACTGCCACACGCTCTTCTCCCATCGGCCCGGTCGGCTCGCGTTTCGGCAGCCAGCCGGCTGTTTACAAGCGGCGCGACGCAGGGCGATCGACTGGCATGGGCCCGGCTGCGGCAGGCGCAGATCTCTGCCAGCCCGTGACCACTGGTCGGGTGGGATCTTCTGCGCCGGATTCGTCTTCAACGCCTCAGCCTCAAGCCACAGAAGATCGCTCAGCTGCAGAACCTGCCAAAGCTGCTGGCGCAGGCGGATCTACCTCGGATCTGGTGCAGGAGGATTCCGCTGGATCTTTTGTGGCACAGAATGATTCTGTCACATTACAACGCCGCACACGATTGCAGTCAGGGGTAACTAAGCCAGTTAATTACAAGCACATAACAAAATATGGTATGATCTGTTCTACAGGTGAACCAGGTGAGCCGAACACACTTGAGGAGGCTCTTGGTAATGAAAAGTGGAGAAAGGCAATGCATGAGGAATATGTGGCACTACAGAAAAATAAAACGTGGCATTTAGTTCCTCCAAGAAAAGGTAAAAATCTCATTGATTGCAAATGGGTTTTTAGGATTAAAAGAAAGACTGATGGAACAGTTGATCGCTACAAAGCAAGGCTAGTTGCTAAAGGTTTTAAACAAAGATATGTCATAGATTATGAGGACACCTTCAGTCCAGTTGTAAAAGCTGCAACCATTCACCTTGTCCTATCTATTGTTGTTTCCAGGGGATGGAGTCTTCGACAGTTAGACGTTCAGAACGCGTTTCTTCATGGTGTTCTGGAAGAGGAGGTTTACATGAGACAACCTCCTGGGTTTGAAAACAAACATGCACCCTCTCATGTATGCAGGCTTGATAAAGCATTGTATGGACTGAAGCAGGCCCCTAGAGCATGGTATTCTCGTCTTAGCAAGAAGATGCAAATGCTTGGCTTTGTTCCTTCAAAGTCTGACACTTCATTGTTTATTTACAATAAGTTCAATACATCAATATTTGTTCTTATATATGTTGATGATATTATTGTCACAAGTTCATCTGATGAGGCAATAACAGGACTATTGAAGGACTTATGTACTGAGTTTGCTCTAAAGGATCTTGGGGACTTGCACTATTTCCTAGGGATTGAAGTAAAGAAGCACAAGGGTGGACTTCATCTCTCCCAGGAAAAGTATGCAAATGATTTGGTAAGAAAAGCTGGGTTGCAAGGCTGTAAACCCACCACTACTCCTTTGTCTAGTACAGAAAAACTATCTCTCACAGAAGGAAAACCCTTGAGCTTAGAAGACAGCACAAGATACAGAAGCCTAGTGGGTGCGCTTCAATATTTAACTCTCACACGACCTGATATTTCCTTTGCTATCAACAAGGTGTGTCAATTCCTTCATGCACCAACCACAGTTCATTTGACTGCTGCAAAACGTATAGTCAGATATGTGAAAGATACTATGAGCATTGGTCTTAATTTTAGCAAGTCATCTTCCACTCTTGTTAGTGCATTCTCTGACTCGGATTGGGCAGGATGTTTGGATGATAGACGTTCCACTGGTGGCTTTGCAGTGTTTCTTGGATCTAATCTAATATCCTGGTGTGCTAGAAAACAAGCTACTGTTTCCAGGTCTAGCACAGAGGCAGAGTATAAGGCACTGGCTAATGCTACTGCAGAGATCATTTGGGTGCAATCCATTCTTAAGGAACTTGGTGTGAGAACTACTCAAGCTCCATGTCTGTGGTGTGACAATTTGGGTGCAACTTATCTCTCAGCAAATCCAGTTTTTCATGCAAGAACAAAACATATTGAAATAGATTTTCATTTTGTCAGAGAAAGAGTTGCTAATAAACTCTTAGACATCCGGTTCATACATTCCAAGGACCAAATTGCAGATGGGTTTACCAAAGCCTTGCCCATACGAAGCTTTGAGAACTTCAAGTATAATCTCAACTTGATGAAGTTGTGATTAAGGGAGGGTGTCAAACACCGTATTGTGTACGTGACAAGGCTACCGCATCCATATCTTGCGCCATGCATATCTTGGTAGTTTGGTTAGGTAGTTAGCTAGAGTTTATCTTCTCTTTGTAATCTTATCTCTATCTAGCTTTTTCTTCAAGATGTAATCTCAACTGTATGCGCTATCAGGGAGGTGCGCCCCTGCCTATAAACACGTACGGCGTCCCCTCGAGTTGAGGTATGACGCTTTCCGCCATCGCACAGCGTGGAGTTTCAAAAATGAGAGTTATTTTCCATCCGAGGAACTTCTCCCAGTGAAGATCATCAGCCTAGGGCAGTAGAAGTATTTTGGGATGTGCTGAACTATGATCATGTGTGGTATCTGCAATCTGCTTCATTTGCTAGCCGCCACTCAAATTTGTGACCTGATTTCTGGTGGAATCACACATACCATGAATCGGTATTTTTGCTTGATGTGAACTCTGTGATATCTGTGCATAATATGGTCTTGCCATGCATTGCAGTGATCACATATCTATCTATCTATCTATCTATCTATCTATCTATCTATCTATCTTTGAACTGCATGGACAGTGACTTTAAATATAAGCCCTGCCGTTCCTTTTCATGCCTTGCACATATCTGAAAGTGCTTTTCCTGCTCTGCATGTAGCAGCGAATCGCAAGACAGAATTTAATTTGTTATTGGTTGCTGCTTTATCCCTTCTATCTTAATAGAGCTAGGTTAGATAATCTTTGCTTGCACAACATTTCGATGCCATCTTGGTTGATCTATAATGCTACTTTCATGTTGACATTTTATTTGGGTTGTTTCCTTTGGCCTATTCGGTACTTTCTGCAGCATAGCAGGTGGCCTTTTGAGGTTCTGGGTAGAGTTTGAGTACTATGAACTGTTAGAGCTAAACACGGCTTAGTAGTCCTTGTCCGAAAAGGACTTGCAGGCAGTCCCCGTATAGGATACGTATAGTAGTTTGGCTAGGGCTAGATGCTATATATATCTCTGTACCCCCGACGTTGTAACACCGATCAGAAGAAAAGCAATAAAAAGCCCAGGAGCGACACGCTCCTGTAGCTATCACCAAACCAGTCTCGATCTGTTTCTTGTCGCTACGTTCACGCACGAGAGTTCCGTCGACGCCGAAGAGAGAATCGATCGCTAGCTCGAAGTTCACGTACGAGGAGCCTGCGGCTAGACGTGCATGTGCTGGGCACTGTTCAGCAATCAAGGTGATAGCTAGCTTGCTAGCTTTGCACGTACGAGTGCTGCTGCTCTCTGGGAATTGATCTAGCGATCAAAAGCCAACATGAACTGCATGCATGTGTATGCCGCACGGAAAATGCAGAAAATGAACTGCTTGTATAACTTTTCGAGAATTGTATGGAATTGGGCAGGACGGAGGATGCCTCTCCCTTTCTCCCGCGTCCGTTCACCGGGAGATAGAAACATACATTGTACCAGTTTGAGGACTAACTGATAGCTGAATTCAATTCAGTTCAGTTCAGGCATTGCGGTCATACCGGCTTTCAATGCCACAATCCTATCCTTTCATCACCTGAGAAAAATACCGTATCAGAAGAAGTGAAGGAAATATATGCTGACAGCCTGACAGCCTGATAGAGAATCGCATAACCAAAGGGGCCAAATATTGGCCCAACTACAGAGACTATAGGAGAGGAAATTTTGCAGATAGAATTAAGAGAACACAGTAGTTGCTGCTGCTGTAGGGTGGTGTTCCTTTCCTAGGAAATTGCATACTTCCTATTTAGTACAAAGTAAGGAAATTGCATACTACATTCCAAATCAGTGCTTGGGTTGCCCTAAAATCAGAGACAATTCAGCATATATAGCATGAAAGAATTCTATGACTTAATTATATGGATAATTTTGTATTCAACAAAATACGCAGTTCTTAATTAAAGTCATAGATTTTTTTTTATAGCTCACATCCTTTTGCACAAGTAGGATCTTCCCGTTGGTATCTTTCCTGCTTTGGCTATTGCCTACACGATGAATTTTTTGAAGTGCAGATACAGAATATTTTCGGCACTACTCTCTGCCCAACCCTCTGTGTCCCTATGCTAGTTGCCTTCCACGCTCTCATCATCCTCATCTTTCATCATCTGATCCATCCACAATTTGTTGACTGATATCAATTCGGAGCTGGTTGGAAATGAGATCAGTGGCACCTTTGATGGCTGCCTCTATCAGTTGGCCTCTATAGTCTCCTCCACTTCATTGGTCGCGCCTCGAAAGTCTATATCGACAAGGAGATACTTGAGGGTAGGGATGCAGGGTGGTGCCCGAACTGCCCCGCTCCATAGTATAAACATATCAGCTTAGTTGTGCGTTTTTATAGCGATTTGGTTTAGTTTTGAACTAATTGTTACTTTTGCGTGACTATACGGGACACAGCCCTGCATCCCTACTTGAGCATAGCATCAACCTCAAACATCTTCATACAAAACAATTAACTTTTACAATCTTCAGAAACATTCGATTTTTTAAGTTTCACAATTTTCGACTTTCAGAAACTGGATTTGTAACGCTCGTGCGTCACCGCTATACCTCGCTTGCTGCGAGACGTAGCCCTGCCTTGCTTCCATGTTTTATTATATGTGTTTTATTTATGGTTTTCACCAGGCCTTCTTTCGGTTTTCTCTTTTTCTGTTCTTTTTTCCTTCTTTTTTCTATTTTTCCTTTTTCTTTTCTCAAATACATGTCAACTTTTTAAATACACATTGTACATTTTTTCTAGACACACGGAACATTTTTGTGATACACACTGAACATTTTTCAAGTACATGATGAAGATTTTTTTTCCAATACACGATAAAACGTTTTTAGGTACTAAACAATTATAAAATTACGTGAAATTTTTTGTACATATTATAAAAAATCCCAAGCATATTTTGAAAATGTGTTAACTTTTTAAACATTCCATGAACATTTTCTTGAATAGTACAAGACATTTTCTTAAGTTATGTGATTTTTTTAACATCGTTTAATTTGTTTATTTTAAATGTCACGAGCATGTTTTTGAAATATGTACCTTTTTAATGTCACACACATTTTTTTGAATGGTGCAAACATTTTTTTAATTATGTGTTTTTTAGAACACGTGAAATGTTTTTTGAAATGTGACAATTTTTTTCAATGTGTGATGAATGTTGTAGAAATATAAGTAAATTAGTTTCTGTAATATGTGTACTTAAAAAAGTTCCAAATTATAAAAGTAAAAAATGAATGAATGAAGAAGAAAAGAGGAAAGAACGAAGGAAGAACAAGGGTAGAGAGAACGAAGCTACCAGGCCGGTCGAATAGAAGCTATGCTATTTTACAAAATCGAATGAAGAACGTATAGAGGAAAATAATGTTGGATTTTTGAAGTTTCCTCAATTAGCCCATGCTTGTGTTAAAAATAGAAAATAATAGTGTAATTCCTTGGGCTGTCCGGGCCGCTGCACTTCTTTTCCCGTGGGTTCAGATGTGCTCCATTTTGGCCTCTTCAACACTTTTGTTTTTAATGAGGCCTCTTCAACATGAACGTCAAATTGGCTCTTTGACACAATGAACCAACATGATCTAGCTCGTGTTCTTGTTACGATGTGGTCAAATTGGTGGGCAAGGAGAAGAGCGACCCATGACAATGAATTCCAAAGTCCCCAAAGTCCTCCATTGACTATGAGCTTCATCACCATATCTGTTATTTGCAGGACTTGGAGGTTGTTGTTGTTCGCGCAACACGCGCCACGGGGGCTCCAGCTCCACGCCAAAGAACTCGCAAATGGTTTGCTCCGGAGGGTCTAGCTGTGAAGATGAATGGGGGGCATGGGAGCAGCTGCGGCAGTATGCAGAGACAAGGAAGGCCGGTTTTTGGGTGCATGGGCCCATTATCTTCGATGGCCTAGCAGACCCTGCTAGCCTAGAGGCTCATGCATGCAATGAGGCGTTGGCCCTCACCCAGGATCTTCATGTTCGACACATGGTGATTGGCTCCGAGTGTCTCAAGGCCATCACAAATATCAACAGGGGTGCAACAACTATACATGCTCCGGTCTTGAAGGAGGTAGAGCGTTGGATTCAACGAGTTTGAGGACGCATCTTTCCGTTTTTCAACCTAGGGAATCTAATTTTTGAAGCTCGTGTTTCAGCAAAGGCAGTATTTGTATTCCAGACGCTTTGAGCATTGGTTGTTCTTTGGGATCGTCGTGATTTAAAACTTATTGTGTGCTCAAAACTTTATCACTCCCTCCGTAAAGAAATATAAGAGCGTTAAGAAAGGAATACTCAAAATAGCATTCGATCACTCTGTTAGCTTTGCGCTAGTAGAAAGCCAGTCCGGGATGTTTCGGCGTGCTCGAAATGTTTCGGTCGGAACCGCGGCCTGACAGCTCTTGGCGGAACCACCGCGTAGACCAGCCAACACCAAAGGAACACCGACTTTTTGTTTTGTTTTCTTGAACCTGAAAGAAACGCAGAGTTGCTAATGGAAGGAGAAGCCGTGTGCTCCTCCTAGCTATCCTATCGGAAGAAACCAAACGGGCATCATCGGCGTCACCTGGCTCTGATGGTCATGCCTGTCGTATCCCGCCGCGCCGCAGCGCACCCAGCGCGTGAGGGTGAGGCCACCGTTCTTTTCAGGCTTGCAGCTGCGCGCCCCTGAACCTGAAAGTGACGCAGCATGGATTCGCATTCGCGCGACAAAAAGGGACTCCGAAGGAACCTACCTATCTTTATTCGCCCCATCCGTCTCTTGCCGCCGGCCGTTTCTTCATCAGCCCGTGGACGCGAATCGACCGGCAGATCGCCTCCCCCTTTTACCTGGGGCTGAGGACGATCGAGACTCGACTCGACTCGAGAGCATCAGCTTCAACGGGCACGGGCAGCACAACGGCACAAGAGGCCCGTCGTTTGGCCAGTGCCAAGGGACAGCCCTACTTGGGCTGCGCCATAGCCGTCCCGGCCGGAGGGTCACCCAAACGCCCAAACCCGGCCGCTCGGAGGAGAGCTACACCATCGATTCCATTCGATGCCATGAGCCCATGATCCTCTTGCAAATGCTCCAGCTTGCTTGCCATGGACGGTGTAAGTTCACAACATGTCGGGGACACGTACGTACTTAATCAATCTTTGTTAGAGCAAGGCTACTAAGGGCATCTTCAGCCGCATCTCAGGAAGGCCTTCCTAGACGTTTTTTTCGCACCGGCGCCAAAAAACGGCTCAGTCGCGCCCTCAGGAGCCCGATTTTCGCCGGCTTGGGCCGAAAACAGCGCCGGCGGATTCATGCCGAACCCGGCGTGCTGGGGGGCGTCCGGGGGCGCCGGGGCGAACTGTTTTGGCGCGAAACAGCCGCGGGCCCGCCGCGTCAGCGACTCTAACCTCTTCTCGCCCCTTCGTCGTCCTCATCGCCTCGTTTCCCGCAGCGAATCAATGCCAAAGCTGCCGCGCTGCCGCGCCGGTCAGCCTACGCCATTGATGCGCAGTGAAGGCCGGATGACGCGCGTCCCTCGCCCTCCCTCGCCCGCCACGCGTGCTCACGGCGGCTCGCACACGGGGCGGCGCCTCGGCCTATGTAAGACGCGCCCCAGCGCACTCGGCGACTCGTACTCTCTCGCCGTCGTTGTTCCTCCCTCTCCTCTCTCGCCGTCGTCGTTCCTCCCTCTCCTCTCTCTCGCCGTCTCCAGCACCCATGGCCGAGCGCTTCCCAGGCGACGGCGCGGCGGCGAACGGCTTCGGCCGCCGCCATCTCCACAAGAATGAGGCTCGCCTCCTTTTCGAGGCCGAGTACCCGGTCCCGCCGGACATGCGGGTGCCCGGGGCTTGGGGCATGCCCGGGACTTTTTGTTTTGTTTTCTTGAACCTGAAAAAACTTACACGGCGGTGACTACACGCGGTTTTACAGCCTCCTCGGCATGTAAAACCGCGTGGGCGGGCGGCGAGGGAGACGGCGGGGGTAGCCCGTGGAAGTTTTTTTCTTTTTTGTAAAATATGTTTAAGTTTGAACGAACTCGCCGATGTTTGCGTTGAATTTGAGTCGTTTTTGCGCCGTTTTTGACTTTTTTGACTAACCGTGGGCGCCGCGACTGGGGGGCATCACGCCCCCAGTGCGCGGTTTAGCGCCGGCGCGCCCTCAGGGGGCGATTTTTTGCCCCTCCTTGGGGGCAAACGGCTGGAGATGCCCTAAGAGATAGAGCCCGTTGCTAGCTCTATCTCTATGCCGGACGCGGAGTATCTACTCACGACCTCATATGCTCCCAGTTACTCCCTCTGTAAACTAATATAAGAGCGTTTAGATCACTAAAGTATGCTCTCATATTTGTTTACGGAGGGAGTACTAAACAGTTAAATCGAACAAATGGTAAACAAATATTTTTTAAAAAAATATATGTTTTTTTAAACATTAAGTAATGTTTGGAGTGCTTGCAAAGTTTCATCATGAAGTCATGTTTATGGAAACAGTACCAACCATTAGCATCGGTTTTTTTTCACGACTTCCACAAATGAGATTCCATGGTGAAACTTTGCAAGCACTCCAAATATTTCTTAATGTTTTCCAAAAAAAGATTTTTGTTTTTGTTTTTATCGTTTTCATTGTTCGTACCAGGTGCATTTGGGCTTGACCTGAAAAAAGTACTTTCACTATGTGTCGCATCATGTATAACCAATCTAAAATCCCACTCATACAATTACTCCAGTTTTAGGTACTACCATGTCATTAATGCTTGGCTCCACCTTCTCTCACAATTTGTGTTGAACTTTAAGTGTGCTGCCCGTCCCTTCTCTTGCTTCCCCCTCTCTCTTCCCCCAACCTCATCATAAATCTGAAGTGGCAACTCTTATACTTTCTCCTTCCATCTATATAGGGCCTAATATGTTTTTTAGGACCGCCTTTGACTATTGATAAGATTAATAGTACATGACATGCATAATGTGAAAATTATATCATTGAAAGCTCCTTTCACACACAAATTTAACGGTGCGCTTTGTGTAAGTTGCATGTCATATATTATTGCTTTAGTATTTGGTCAAAGTTAACCTCAAAAACTGCATTAGGCCCTATATAAATGGAAGGAGGGAGTAGCTCTTATGTCGTCCTACTATATTTTCTCTTAGGAACTTGGTTTTGTCTAAGGCTGCTCCTTGCTCCTCGCTCTTATGCCTGGCCGATTTCACAAAGTGTACTTTTAGTTCAGTGAAAAATGCAACTTGCGTTTTCAAACCGACACGAACAAATTAAAAACATCACTTCAATTTGGATGCAGATGGTTCATTCATATATTTTCGCCGTAGGAGTTATAAAGGACTTTTTTGTGAATTACAAAGGACTTGGAGTATCTATTTTTTTTTTGTTATTCTAGTGTATTTGCATCTCAGTTTAGGGATGTGCAAATCATTTATCCACCATTCTCTTATCTTCCAGTTGTGTCACACTCACATC